>NW_028258315.1:12601287-12752803 GCF_053883595.1 Heterocephalus glaber
CAGGCACTTTGCTAAGTGCTAGGGCACAGAGGTAAAAACAGGGTGATAAGACATAATCCGTGCCCCTGTGGCATTCACAGTGCAGTCTGGAAGACCTTCCTGTAGATGGGTGCCATTGACTCTGGATAAGGCCATTGTCAAGAAGGAGGAGACGGCAGCGGGAGCACCTCACCCTGCCTGGTGGAATCAGGCATTCGGCACCCCCCAGCCACAGATGCGAGAGCATGAATGAGAAAGTGACGCCAACAAGATGTTGGGAGCACATTCCAGTCACATCAGGGCATGAGATGGAGCACTCTGAGTGTGGAATTTATTCTTCGACCACAGAAGGCTTAGCACAGGAAGGAAGCAGTCTAGTTACACTCTTCCCCACCTCTTTCCTCCTCTGCCCATTCTCAGCACCCAAATTCTAGGGCGTCTGATCAACACTGGGAATTAAAGGGTTCCTTTTGTTCCATCCCAAAGAGAAAAGAGGCTGGGTCTTAAGGAGGAGCCAGTCCAAAGTCCGTATCTGTTAGGTAGCAGACCCACACTGGCCACTGACATGCATAATGGTGCCCCTAGAGCCACCCAGAATAGTAGGCACCTGTGGGATCTCATCGTACTTAAGACTTGGTGAGGAGCAGGAACTAGGAGATAAGAGGAAGAGGTGAAAGTTGAGTATGAGGTGAATGCCTATAATCTCTCTGGGAGGCTGAGGCAGGAGGATGCAAGTTCAAGCCCGGCCTGGGAACTAAGTGATGTAGTGAGATCCTGTCTCAAAAAGTGGGGCTGGAGGTAGCTCAGTGTGAAGGCTCTGGGTTCAATCCCCAGTACCACAGGAAAAAAAAAAAGAGGAAGATGTGAGATTTCTAGAAGCCTAGGAAAGAAAGTTCAAGAAATAGCTATTAGTCAAAGGTGTCTTATGATAAAAAATGAAATGAGGGCTCTATCAAGGCAAGTAAATTAGCCAACTAAATCACTGATGATCTTAACAAGAACTGATTCAGTGAAGTAGGGTCTCTCGGCCTCGGCATTATTGCCGATTTGGGCTGGATGAACCTCTGTGGTGTGGGTCTGTCCTGTGCATTACCCACGCTGAGTGGCATCCCTGGCCTCCACCCACTGGGGACCAGTAGCACCTGCCAGGCACGACAACTGAAAATGATTCCAGGCTTCATCACAAGTTCTCTGGGAAGCAGAATCACCCCTGGTTGAGAACCTGTGCAATAGAGAGGTGTGGACAGAAGCCAGAGTGTGTGAGTTTGAAGGCCTTGAGTCTGGACCATCAGGCGATGGGAACTCTTGGAGAGGGTAGGGTTAGGAAAGTAGGTTCGGTGGTTGTTGTTTTACTCTATTTTATTTCTAATGGAAAATGCATGTTTGCCCTAGAGAAAAACTACAAAAGAAGGAAAGGGATAGTCATGGAGCAACACCTATTTAATTACTTCCCAAACAGGAAGTATCTCCAGCTACCAGGCTCCAGCAGGCTTCATGGATGCCAGGGTGAACAAATTAGTGCTTTATTCAAAAATTATTGAAAATGTCAAAGTGGCCCACAGCTTTCCACACCCTTCTAAGCCCTAATAATGAGTGAGACAGAGGTGACCCTGCATCAGGCAGCAAAAGCCTCAGGGTCCAGTGGATAGGAGGGTCAATGGCAGGCAACATAACAAGCACCAGGGGACAGGCGGTGCCGGACACTGTCAGCGCACCTTGACCGAGAGTTTGGAGAACATGAGAAATGATATTTAAGGATTAAAATGTGATGTTAGGGATTATCGTCAATTACCCAGGCAAAGTGGGAGGGGAGACTGTCACAGCTGTAAGGAAAGGCAAGCTGATCTGGAAAGAGCTACAGGGAGATGGTTATGTGTGAAACACAGGCTGGAGGAGGTCCTTAGTACATAGACAGATCATGAAGAACCTTACAGAACACTGAGTACTTTGACTATCCTGTGGGCACTGGGAAGGCAAGCTTAGTTTTCAAGCAGGAAGTGTGTGACCATACTGGCCTTGATCCCATTGGTCTGAGGAAGACTGGAGTAGGTAGGGTGAGAGTTACCAGGGGAGGTGCTGATGACCTGCTTTCCCAAGGACATGGTGGTCGGACAGGAGAGATAGTTTGGATGTAGGACTTGCTGGTTGATTGGCTATTGGTGTGGATTGGATGTAAGTCCTCTCCAAAACACATGTTGAAATTAGATCCTGAAAGTCACACTAATGGATTTGGAGGTGGGGTCTTTGGGGGGTCATTAGGACTAGATGAGGTCACAAGGGTGAGGTCCCAGGACAGCACTGGCGGCTTTATAAAAAGAGAGACCCAAGCTAGCGCACTTGCTCTGTCACCATGTGGTGCCCTCCACAGTGCCATGGCCCAGCGAGAAGGCCCTTGCCAGATGCTGAGCATCAGCTGAACAGATACTGGCACGACACTCCAGAACCACGAGCTACACAGACTTCTGTTCTTTATAAATTAGCCAGTCTGTGGTATTTCATTTTAGCAACAGAAAATAAACTAAGGCAGCTGTTGAGGCTGAAGTTGGGAGAGGAGGATTCCAGCTCCTGCTTCGGCTGCTCCCTGGGGGTGAGATGCCAAAGTACTTGGAGAGGAGGGTGTCTGGAGGAAGAGGAGGAGAATTCACTTGGGACCTTTTAAGTTTGCTGGTCTGCAGGAGAACAAAAAGGCAGTTGGAAAGAGGATCAGGAACTCAGATATATGACTGGAGGCTTAGATTTTGGAATCATTAGCATATTGATGTTAACTGAAGTCATGAGTATCAATAAAATCAAGGTACATATGTGGCCTTGGAAATGGGAGGACCTGGGTTAAATATATTTGGAGCTATAGTGAGTAGCTCCAAAACTGAAGTTTGCACGCCTCTTTTCTTTATATAGTACCCAGTGCCCAGTATTTAGTTATAGCGACAGAAAATGGAGTAAGGTATCCATCCAGGGCACCTGACAGAGAGCCCCATCACCTCCCACCTCAGGAGGGAGGACTCCTGGGCCATCATCTCTCCAAAGTACCTTCTCAGTTCCTCTTGCCCACTGACTGACAATGCAGTTACCTCCCTCTAGTGCTGAGCTGCAGAAAACCAAAGTTAATTCTATACCTTGTCCTGAAATGCAGAGACAGCTCAAGACCCAGACTTTATAATCAGGGCTCTGAAAATAATCAGCAGTTGGAAATGCTGATGAAAGCGGTGACCTTGGTGTTCTGCAACCGGCAGAAGGCTCATTAGCTTCTCGCAGCAGAACTAGTCCTGAGGAGTTAGACCAGCAAAACCACAAGGGTTTTGTCCCAGCTCTGGGGAGGCGCTGTGATGCAAGCGGACTCCCTGCTCTGCGTGTATTCACGGCTTCTCACTGTTACATCCTCAAGCAGTCACCTTTTCCCAAGGCTAAGCTGAAGGGCCATTTGTTTAGAGCTTTTGTTTTTGTTTTCATCTTCTTTTTCTGCAAAAAAAAGGGAAAGCTTCAGTTTATTTGATTGTTTCTCTGAGAACAAACAAGATCAGAGCTGGGTCCGGTGGTATGTGCCTGTCATCTCAGTTATTAGGGAGGCAGAGGCACGTGGATCCCTTGAGCCTGGGAGTTCAAGGCCAGCCTGGGTGACCTAATGAAGCCCCAGCTCAAAGAAAAGGAGAGACAGACAGACAGAGATAATAACAGACACAGAGACAACGAGAGAGATCCATCCTTAAATTTTGAAAGGAAATAGAAGGCTTGATACAGGAAATAATACTGGAGATGAAATATGAAATGTATCTCCCAACCTGTTAGCTGTCTGATATATGCCAAGCTCGTGTTCTCAAAAAAATCAAAGAATGAATTCTAGGAACAATGGAGTTTAAGAGTAGGAAGATATTTATTGATAGGATAGCTCCTGAGGGACGGGAAGGAACCCAAGTGGGTAGCTGGGGACCCCACTTTACAGGGGAGTTTTAGGGCATAAAATACACGTGGGCCACAGCCATGATTATCCAATAAGGTTACAAGTACAATCACTTAGGTAATGGTGGTCAAATTGGGAAACAAGTCACGTAACAAGCATGGATGGAAAGAACAAAGATTCTCCTAGGAAAAGTGGGTCCAGAGGTCTCTGGTCACCCATGGGGTGGCTGATGTCTATCTAAACTTCATTAGGACTAGTGTTTGTCCTCTGAGAAGTGTACAGGCCTGGTCATCTTATCTTTATCTGGAGGCCTGGTCTCCAATGGATGTGTCTCCTGCCATAATTGTGATGTGTTTCACCATTGTCCTGACTCTCTGGAGGGCCTAGCCCTATGTGACTGCCTATAATATTTCTACCTAACTCAACTGTCTATAATAGGCTCATGTGGCAATTGATGAGAGATAACATTTAACTAGGTATCCATGATTTTTCAGTTCATGGTAAATAGATAATCATTTAGCCATAGTCCACTGTAAAGAAGAAATCATTTGAGGCATGGAAATAATTTTAGCTCTCAGAGATATTTTATAAACCAGGGTCACACATATAATAATAAAGCTAAGATCACTTGAAAGCACATTAACCATTTAATTTAAGATAATTCTTTATATAAAAGTTTAACTCCTGTAAGACCATGTCTCAAAATTTTAAAAAATTTTTTTAAGATCTGGGATATAACTCAGTGCAAAGGGTTCAATCCCCAGTGCCAAAAAAAGAGGAAAAAAAAGTTTAACTCTGAAAAGATTTCCCTTGCCAGTAGTATATAAATACCTAAAGACAAAGTTAGGAGATTTCTTTTTAATTAACATAATCTACATCAAACAGAATTAGTTATATCTATTAGCAAGATGGGGTTAAGGAAGGTACTGTACCTTTAGAAGGTATCTCAACTTTGAGGCTTTGAGTTACTGGCACCTTGGGATTACAGTCGTCTTCCTTATCCATGGCTTAGCTTTCAGCAGTTTCAGATCCCCACAATCACCCGAAGTCCAAAAATACTGCACAGTACAATAAGGCATTTTGAAAGCAAGAGACTATACTCACATGATTTTATTACAGCATACTGTTATAATTGTTCTATTTTATTATTAGTTATTGTTGCTCTGTTACTGTGCCTCAGCACGTTAAACGTTATCCCAGGTGTGTATTAAAGGGTGTAGTATACACAGGGCTCAGTACTCTCCATGGTGTCAGGCATCCACTAGGCATCTTGGAACATTCCCCATGGATACAGGGGAACTGCAGTATGTAGCACCCATTTCTAAGAATAATCTTGACAGGAATGAGATAAGCAAGGGGGGTGACATAATGGCAGGGACTTGGGTGGAGAGATGTTCAGGAAGTAGAGACAAGATAGAACCAAGACAGAATCTCTGTCTCCTGCACATTTTGCCAAGGCCTGACACACTGCCACATGCCCACTGAGTGGAGTTGGCCTGGCCTGGCTTTGCATGGCAACACCCCACAGTGTCTTCGAAGGCAGTGAGACTCCAAAGCCTGGCCACCTTGCTCATTGTTTGCAGGAGATTTCATTGTAGCCCAGCTCCTTGGAGTTACTCATCCAATTTTAGAGTGCACAGGACAATGGCTGCTGTGCACCTCTAGGCTGTGCATTTCCTGAGAGTGGGCCTGGCCTTCAGCAGCCTGTAGTCCATGTCGGGTAGATTAGAGGATGAAAGACCCAGGATGCTTATGACTTGATGTCATCCAGAGGCATGAAACTCAGGAGCCCAGGGTAGGGAGAGCAGGAATGGTGGGGCTGGACACAGGACAGGTAGAATGATTTGAGTGAGGACCAGGACTAGGCTGACTGCCATGCCCATGCCCTGTCTAAAGGCTTTCAGCCTCAAAGAAAAACTAACCTGTGAGCATGCCTGGATGGGTGAACTTTCCCACCACTGGGGTACACAACACAGTTCCAGTCTATGGCTAGCTGGCTCCAAGGCAAGAACATCATTGGCAGAAAGGCCTAATGGATGAAGGCTCAGCCCAGAAAGCAGGCAGCAAGGGAAGAGTCCAAGAGGAAGGGTTCAGAGATGAGGTCCAGGCCCCAAGATCACACCCCATGACTCACCCACTGGAAGCGTACGGTGTAATCTCCTAATGTCTCTCTAGCCAATCAAGTTGACAATCAAGACAACTGTCTCATTGCCAGAGAACACTTTAGAGTCGAATGTAGTGCAACAGATGCCAGTTGCACCTAGTGACTAGGGAGTCATTATGGTGGTGTTAGAGAAACTATTGTCACCCCCCCTCAAAGTGTCCGTATCCTTATCCTCAAATCTATGAAACTGTAACCTCATATGACTAAGGGGACTTTGCAGCTGTGAATTAGGGTACCGATTTAATAAATTGACATATACACGCAGTATTTGGAGCAGTGTCAGTACATTATAAGCATTGAATCAGCATTAGCTTTTAAATTATTATTTGCTATTTGTGGAGAAGAGAACATGGGCCTAGTAGGGTTTACCTTGTCCAAGGTGAGTAGTTTCAGAGGAGACAGAACTAGGCCCAGATCCCCAAACTCCTGAGGTCCTAGGTGATTTGTCATTCCAATGTTACAATGTCATATTCTCACTGAATCTCATTTTTCAAGTTAAAACAACTAATTATAGCACATGCCCTTCTAGAGGGCTTAGCTACATTTCAAAACTATGATTAACCTCAGTTTTCAGACCCTTGAAAGAAAAAGGAAAAATAAATGGAAGGTCTTATTTGAAATCCTGTGCATTTGACTGTGAGATAGCCTAGTTAATAACACACTTGTCTCTGGTCAGACATAGCCCTCTCACTCATAGTTTTGTTCTCCCCATATGTGACCCAAACTGTTACTGGATTCTGGGGTTCTGTAGACTTTCCAGGTCCTTGGTGTCCTGAACAAAGAATTGGACAAGACTCAAGAAAGGTAGTGAGGTTTTTTTTATTAAAGGTAAGAAAAGAAGTACACTCTGCAAAGTAAGAGCGAGGTTAATAGCTGAAGTCTTTTGTTTCCCCCATTCCTCAGGCTGCTGTCAGATCTAGACTGTCTTATCACAAACCTGCTTGATTTCATGCCAGAAGAATTGAAGATAGCACTTTCTGATTGATCCCAAGTGCAGGGCTTGGGAACTGTGCTCTGCGCATGTGTCCTGGATTTCTGTGATTGACAGGTCCTGCCCACTTGTTCAACTGGTTTGCCACACCCTAATCTCCTGCCTCAAAGCCATCCCATAAAGGTAGCCCTGCATCCCTTATAAAAGAAACAAGTACTCCTAGGGAGAGTAAACTGGAAGATGAGAAAGCGTATCTAAGAAGATAATTCAGAGGACTTGTGAACTGCATTCCAAACCTAAGACATCACACTGCTCCATGGTAGAATCTCCAGCTTCCTCTTGCAGTGTGAGAGTGTTATTTCTACTGTGAGTTTCCAGATACACAGCTGCCCTTTGTCATTGGAGATCAGGAATGCTTTAATTGGGTTGTAAATGAAAAACAAACTCTGTTTTCTCTCTACTCAGCATAGCACGCTTTTCTGGCCGGATGTGTGGGTTTCTCCCCACACACCCAGGGGTTCTCCGGAGACACTGACTGGGTGTCCCATGATTCTTTAACCTATAGGTTTAAGGGCTCAGTCCCACAGGGCTACCATTTTCAAGTAGGAGGTTGTTGCCTGTACTTTGGAGCATCTGGCTATAAATCTGGGTACCAATAACACTGAGTTTGATTGATTTGCTCCGGTGGCTCAGGGAATCACTTTGTTTATTATCAGTTTATTATCAGGATATTGTAAAGGACACAGATAAAAAGCTAGATAAAGAAGTGGGTAGAAAACGGAAGTGGGCAGAATTTCCATACCTTCTAGGCATCCTACCCTCCCACCACCTCCAGGTGTTCTGCAACCAGGAAACTCATCAAATTTCATTGTTCAAGCTGGACATGGTGGCAGAAGCTTGTGATTCTAGCACTCTGGAAGGCTGAGGCAGGAGGATCACCAAGTCAAGCCCAGGCTTAGCCACTTAGCAAGACCTTGTGTCAAAATTAAAAATTAAAAAGGGGCTGGGGATGTTGATCAGGGCAAAGGCCCTCAACTCTCAGTACCTCAAAAAACAGAAAAGAATTTGTATGACCAGGTGGTCCGGTCTGTTCCAATAACCAGCCCTGTCACCAGTCTCTCCAGGTATCCCACCCCAGCTCATCTCTAGCAGAAGCACACATACTTTGGGAATCAAAAGGACCCATGAGGAAAGCAAAATCACTCCTGTGACTCAGGAAATTCCAAGGGTTCTGGGTGCTTTGTGATGGCTACCAGGGACAAAGACCAAGTTATTTCATATTGTACCACAGAGCCATTTGGAAGGGAAAAGGAATAATAAATGCCAAAATGTTCTTACAAACATAGTAAAAAAAACCCTTTAGAATAAAATGTCCAACCATTTCAAGGTGCTACAGATTTTACAAATGACAACAACCGTTAAATTTGAAGTAGTTGGAGACTTCGTGGACTTTATATTTTCACTTGTCAACCTACATAAACTCAGAGAGAAATTCTCCTGAGAATAATGACACTTATGAAGATTACATAAAGTAAATTTTAAAACAAGAACTCTCTGTTTGCACAGTTGTCTGTGAATTGTTCTTACTATCGGGCATACATGCATGAAATCCTCTTCTCCATGACATCCAGGCTTTATTTATTAATTTAATGATCTGTGGTTGGGGTCTGACAAAGTGACCTCATTTGGATTCTGGCAATGTTCTCACATTCTAGCATCTCCCTTCGGATTCCATGATGTGAACCCCTTGCCAACCGAAGATGTGGGCTGGGGATATCTGGGGAGGGATGACAACTCCCACAACTCTGAGACCCTCTTTGCCCCTGAGGTCTCAGTGGAGGACTCCAAATGCTTCCCATTCCTACCAGAATGTTTTCTTTCACACACACCTGGCCCCAGTGGGTAAAGCAGGAATGCTAAATAATTTGAATGATTGTAGGCTCATTCAGTGTTCATGCCCAGCCCACTGTTTGGGTTGATGGTCCATGGAACCTTCCACACATGTACAAACACATAGCTCTCCTCTGGGGTGCCATGCCCATTCTCTGGAGGCTTCTGCCATAATGTGCCACCCGCCATTGTCTGTCTCTGCCTCCTGTGTATGCCTTGCTGTGATGCCCACTCACTGTGGCTAAGACACCTGCCAGCAACAGGAGTGGCACTTTTTTGTGCCTGTTCCTTTGTCGCTTGGAGTCTAATAAGGCTCCAGGGGTGATGGGTGGGACAGAAGAAGAGCAGCCATTGTTCTATGCAGACAGACTAGCTCTCTCGCATGTCCCTGGGAGCCTGAGTCGCTTTCTGTTCTGAGTCCACACAGATGTGGCAAGAAGCAGGCTGTCGCCTCAGGAAGGGGTCAAAAGGCAAGAGGCCTCGGTCCTGGAGTGAATGGGCCACAAGGAAAGAAAGGAAGTTCTGTGAAAAGAAGAGTCAGGGCTAAGTTTCAGTCCCCTGGCCTGGGGGCAGTGAGGAGCAGGGCTGGGAGGGGCGGGAGGGGCCGGAGCCAGCGGGGGAGGCAGGCAGAGGTCAGCCCTGCGTGACTTGACGCAGGGTGCCTTGCCTGGGTTGAAATTGAGGAACTGAGGAGGCAGCAGAAGGGAGGCAGTGTCTCGCCACAGGATGGAAGGAGGTCTGCGGCCACCAGCTCTGCCTCATGCATCTCCAAGCACTGAGGAGATTAACGACCCAAGGAGGATGTGATATGGTCCAAAAACTTTTCCTGGATTTTTTCCGTAGGCGGCTGAGCCAGAGGCCCACAGCAGAGGAATTGGAGCAGAGGAACATCCTGAAACGTAAGTGACTGAGCCCCTGGCAGTGCCTGGCTTTGCTAGTTCCTGAGTGGTTGCCCACCAGGCTTCTCCCTGGGCTGCTGGGAGCCCATGGGACAAAGGTGACCTCCCCAGGGTGAAGGCACGTTTCACCCCACTCTGTTGGCTGCAGCCTCGCAGATTCGAGCAGAACCTCCCCTGTATTCAGTTGGGAAGTCAGGGAGAAGCTGAGAAATCCCACTAAATTACTACTAAGTGGCTTTTGAGGAGAGTGTGGGTCACCTTTCAACCAAGGTGGCTTCAAAACGCCAGTAGGGTTTTGCTGGCTAAAAATGAGGGATATGGCCCTTTGAAAGTGGGGATGAGAAAGCACGCATTTCCGTTCCAGCTGGCCGCTGTTGATTAAATTCTCCAGCCCTTTGAAACACTGAGTTTGCGGTCTGAAGCAGCAACTCCCAGCGAAAATGCCGTGTCTGTCTGTGCCCAGTGCCGTGCGTGGGACATTCACATTCAGAAAAAACCAGGTGTCACTGAGGCCACTGGCAGAAAAATAAATGAACCCCTGGTTTGGTCCAGGTCACAGAATGTATTTGAATGTATATGGAGAAGCCACTTGGTACTAAAAAATTGGAGTACAAAACACTAAAAGAAATCAACCCTTTTAGTCAGCAAATAATATTTTTCGTTTAATTTATGACCCTTTCTTCTCCAACCCAGAAACATCCTTTTAATTTTTCTCCAAAAAAGAGAAGTGTTTACTACGCGGTTTTCTAGACATGTTCTACACACGCGCACGCGCAGGCACGCACATACACACGCACAGGCACACACCCCTCTCACATGTGTGACCTTGCTCTGGCTGAATATTTCCACTTCAGCAGACCTGAAATGCTCTGGGTTGCACTTTGCTAGCCTTCTTCCCTCGTGACTGGGTCAGCCCTGGACAGTTTGCCAATGGGGGCGTAGAATGTGCTACGGCTGGAGGCTTCCTGAGCAGCCCCTGCAGGGCGCCTGCCTGCCTCTGTCCCCCTGCCCGGGAGTCCGGCCCTCACCTCCCCACGGCCACTTCCCAAGCGCTGGGTGCAGGCTGTGTATAGGGTGGGTCTTCCTCGGTTCTCAGTGCACCTCCCTCGTCGCCTGGGTGTC
The DNA here is from genome assembly GCF_053883595.1 of Heterocephalus glaber. Classification (NCBI taxonomy): domain Eukaryota; kingdom Metazoa; phylum Chordata; class Mammalia; order Rodentia; family Bathyergidae; genus Heterocephalus; species Heterocephalus glaber. The sequence continues at coordinate 12,612,171 of NW_028258315.1, forward strand.
TAGGGATGTGTGTGTGTGTGTGTGTGTGTGTGTGTGTGTGTGTGTGTGATTATGCTCATCAGTGAGGACACCTAAGAGTTTCTAAGCATCCAGGCTGTAATCCCTGCAGTCTGGGAGGCTGAGGCAGGAGGATTACCAGTTTTAGCCCAGCCTGGGCAACTTAATGGTTTAGTGAAAGAGACCCTGTCTCAACATTAAAAAAAAAAAGAGGGAGGGTTGGGGGTGTAACTGAGTGCCAACAGCGTGGATTCAATCTCCAGTACCAAGTAAATAAATAAATAGCTTCTAAATTTACTGTGCTGTACAGTGACTGTAGAACTTTTCCAGATATTACTGTGGGCTGAGAAACATTTGGCTGCCTTTATATCCCCCTTTTCAGCCCCAGTCTGAGACCTGGTCCATTGTAAACATTCCATTGTTGGGAAGAAAGGAAGACAGGTGAACCCTGATTTCTATAGTCAGAAATCAGACCATCAGGCTCCCACGCCCCCAACCCGACCCATACCACACACATTGCTCCCCTCCCTCTGTGGCCCCTGAGACTGCCCAGCAAATGCATGCGACTGAACTGGAGCTGGGGGCTTCTGATCCACTGCCTAAGCTCTGAGAGGGGAAAGACCTCTTGGGACTGTTCAGGTTTCAGTCAGATCTCAGCAGTGGCAAGGGTCATCCACAGAGGAGGTCCGAAGTACCCAGCTCACCCTCGGTTTGCCCCAGCCCGGGAGAGCATGGGCAGCGAGACAGGTGACTGGGCTCTTCTCCCTGTGTCTCGTAGCAGAGGGAGTGACCAGGTGATCTCCAAAGATTGTTCCCATGGTTTTCTTTTATTTTCTTCTCTCTTCCTTCTCGTCCTGGTCCGGTAGCTGCAAATTAAAGAACTGCTTGACTAAGTTCAAACAGGTTGATCATTTCCCAGCTTTGAGAGACTGTTCAGAAAACAACATGTATTTGTCCCTATAGGCTCTTATTTTTCTCTGCATTCTGGAGCTCTTTTGTTCTGTTAGTTTTTTTTTTTAATGTGTGTATTCATCCACTTTGATTTGCTGAACAAGAAATGTCTAGTGGTATAAGAAAATATCCTTAGTTTGTTCTAAAACGTATTCTGAGCCAGGCCCAGTGGCACACACCTGTAACCTGGGCAGTCAAGGCAGGAGACTGGGCTGAGCAACCTACTAACTCAGCAAGCCAGTCTCAAAATAAAGCAAGTGCTAGGGACAGTCCCCAGGGCCAAATAAATAAATAAGTAAATAAGTATAAATAAATAGATCTTATTTTCTGGGTTTTAATTCCCTGGAGGAGCTGCTGGGTCTGGGGATGAGCAGGGTGGGGTCCTGAGAGCAGCTGGCTTGGGGTCCCGCTGTGAGGGTCTAGTTTGGTTTCCAGCCCCACGCTGCCCAGCCCTTCCTTTGTTCTGCAACCAGGGAGACCCTGTGCCCATGTGGGCACATCATGAACACTCCAATGGGGGCCCCTTGTAACAGTGACATCATGGGCCATGCCTGGCTTCTTTCTCACTTGTTTAATGGGTTATCTTGGCACCCTCTGCCGTGAATTCTTGACACCGGGTTTGTACATGTCTTTGTTCTGTTTTATTTTGTCTTTTCTTCCAGCACTGAGGATTAAACCCAGGCCCTTAGCACTGAGCTATGTCCCCAGCCCTTTTTTATTTTTCATTTTGAGACAGGATCTTACTAAGTCCCTAAGTTACCCAGTGTGGACTCCAGTTCTCCATCCTCCTGCCTCAGTCTTGCAGAGCCCTGGGATTCCAGGCGTGCTCCACCACACTGGGCTTTGAAATGAAGTCATGGATTCCGTAGGTAGTCGCTCGGGGCCCTGCCTCTCAGAGGGACCAAGGAGTCACACAGAGGAGAGGGGGGCTCCAGGCTCTGTCAGCCCTGGTACAGAGTGCCACCTTCAAGCTCAGAAGGGGCCTGTAGGGTCTGGAGTCCAAGGTCACCAGTAAGGAGAAGCGGGCCAGGCCCCAAGCAAAACCTGGAGGGGGTCGGTGCGCAGAGAGCTGAACTGTTTGTCTAACTAATTAGCCTTGGAGGGCATGGTTAGTTACTTAACTCCCTGGGGCTTTTACATCTGCATTTCTAAATCAAGGGTGGTGGCCTAAGTGGTCTCTGTCAATTTTAACCCACTGCCCTTGAGCTGCCCCTGGAGGCAGACTCCCAAAATCCCTCCATCCTTTCTCTCATCTGCAAATGTAGCTGTCTGGGTTTCCCTTCTTCCCGTTCTTGCTGTCCGCCCTCCAGTTGATTCTTTAATAAATTAATTCATACTAAGGTATTAATGGCTGACCGGTTTCCTAGATTTTATGCCAGAGAAATTTGCATTTTTACAAATACCACCTTGGGGATCTTTCTTCTTCTGGGTCTTACTGTCTGTCTCTGAGTTACCTGTGATCGATAAATTCATATCAATCTATGAATGGCCGGCTAGTGTAATGGGGATTTTCCCAAAGGGAAATTTGCATTTCTAAAGAAAACTTTGGGAGAGAGGGTCCTTACATCCAAAGGAAGGAGCATTCACAGTGGAGCTGCGGGCCCGCTGGAGACCCATGCCAGAACGGGCTATGAGGGTTTCCTGTGTTGCCCTTATACAAGGTCCTGATCCCCATAGGCATTGCCAAGGGCCTGGGATCTGCTCCGGGCTCCACCACTTGACCTAGTGGGTAAGTGTTGGTACCTTCAGTGTAAGTTGCCTGTAGACAGAGCAGCAAGAGGGAAGGGCATGGGGAGGGTTCATCAGATAATCCCACCCCCATTTCTCTGCTCAGGACTTTGCCTCCTGTAAAGCCCTGTCCTGTCCTGGGACCATCTGAAGCCACAACTGAATTGCAAGCGTGCATCCAAAAGGCAAACTCATTAAGTTATCAAAAAGGAGCTCGACAGCCATGATTACAAAATGAGGAAACAAACGTCCTGAACAATCTTAATGCCCCCTGTGCCAGAATCGGCTTGTGGCTTCCTACACCAGTGCCATTCTAAACCCAATGGATGAGAATCACGCATGAGCCATCTGGGACCCTGACTCACTGGTGTCAGGGTGTTTTTCAAGTCAGGCGACACTAGGCAGATACCAAAGAACCCTTCCAAGGCCCAGGTGGGAAATGATTTACGCAAGGTCATTCAGTTAGCTAAGCCAAAGAAGTAAGCCCAAATTCTCTGGCCCTCAAATCTCAGCTCCCTTCCCAGACCCCCTTACCTTTGGCCCTTCAAACCCCTGATGAGTAAGTCACCCACACACTGAGCTAAGAACCCCTGGGCTCTGAAGTCCCATCCTCAGATACTCCTGACGAGCCGTTGCATCCCACTCTCTGGTCACACACGTGTTCTGTAGACTCCTTGGAAGATTCAAAGCATTCGTGGAATCAGGGCTGGAGAAAGGTGAGCATTCTGAAAGTCCTGGTGATGCCGCCAGCCTCGAGTTTGCTGTTGGCCATCCCCCATTTTCCTTCTGCAGAAGGTGGAGGTCCGCTTGCTCTTCGGCCCTGCCCCGGAGCCCAGGGCCACGTGGAAGTGAGCTTCTGGGAGGCCCCGGGGGCGTGAGCGCAGCCCTCACCATGTCCACAGACAGGACCCTCACGAGCCCCGTGACGCTGTCTCTGCCAGTACCACTCCCACCCTTTTCAGACCCCATCTCCTTGCCTCCCGTTCTCCTTTCTCAGACCAGCATTTCTACCTGAGGACCCAAAACCCCACATCACATTTAAAAAACAAAAAAAGTAAAGGTCACCTGCTGGCTGCCAGCTTGAAACCATGCAGACAGGTTGGGGAACAGGCAGGGGGTGGCAAGGGAAGGGGACACGAGTGTTCTCTCCCCCTTTCAAGCTGAAGTCCCTGGGCTAGAGCCTGTGACTGCACTGCACTCAGAACCATCTTCGCTGTTTCTTTCAGCTCGCAATGAACAAGAGGAACAAGAGGAGAAAAGAGAGATCAAGAGGCGGTTAACTCGAAAGGTGAGAAGATCCTCCATGCAGAGGGCTGGGATGGGAGAAGGTGGGCTGCTTGCCACCCCTTTGCCTCTGCTGGCTTCGGTAGCCTTGAAGCCACATGGCCCACTGGTTCCCCACCACAGGTGTCAGAGTGCATAGCTTTTGGACCCTTCAAGACTCCCCCAGGTGAACCGGTGCTCAACATAGCATCCTGACCCACCGTCCTTTTGGCTGGTGACATTCAACCCAGCTTGATTGGTGATACCCACCAACCCCAAAACAACTTGCTGCTTTTAAAAATTCATTATAGGGATTGGGGGTGCAGTTCAGTGGTACAGCCCGGGCTTAGCACATTCAACAAACTGGTTTCAATCCCCAGCACACAGAGAAATTATTATAACCCCATCAAGAGATCAGAAGTTCATAGCAATTTAAATATAACTTGTCAATTTGCTGTGATGCTGGGAAAATGTGAATTTTTTTTTTTTTTTTTGCTTCCTGATACTATGCCTTACCTGTTAGTGTTTAAGAACTATTTGACTTAATTATGTTACATGCAGTGTGAATTACTGGATTAGGGAAATGCCAAAAGTACCGATAAAATGAATGCAAATGTTTGTAAAGCACTCAGATAAAAGTCATAAAAGCTGGCATTTTTACATATTTTAACCCAAAAATGGATGGTTTAGCAATGCAAGGTAGACCTACATAGATCTCATGGTACATGGGTGGCCTCTTGAATAACAAATTCTTGGGTGATATTGCAAAGTTTAATTAATTGATGACACAAGAAATGACACCATCTTCTACCTGACAAATATGTTTTCAATCAACCTCCTACAGTGACCATCTTGAGAAAAGATACTCAAATCTTAAAGACAGTGAAGAGACCTGTTAAATTTTAAAAGGTTTATTAGTAGATTTTTTTTCTTAGAAATGTTATGCAAAGGAAGAAATTCAGTGATCCTAAAATATCATACAAATTATTAAGGAGATGATTTCTGTTTCTTAGCACACCCTAAAAGTATCCTAAACTTCTGGTGACAAGCCAAACGCCAACCCAGTTAAAAGAAGCAAGACAAGTAAGGGCCTGAACCATTAGGTGACTGGTTGGTGTCACTCTGGGGGACACTAGGATAAGAACTAAATGACCTAATTTCAGCCAGTTACTCTTACCCCAATCAAAATCTGTCCCTCTACACCCTAGGACCATCCAGGCTTTGGACACAGAGTATGGTTATTCCTGAGACTGAGTCGTGGGAGGAAGAGGAGAAACACATTCACTTGTCCTAAGTGTGCCTTTGAAATGATGGGCCTGTGGAAAGGAGACTAGTGATAGCCCCTCATTTCTGGCACAGAAAGGTCTAGACATTCTAAAACATATTTAAATCAGATTTTCATCAAGTTCATGGAGTTGATTGCTGGAACTCACAAAGTCTCCAAAACTTCAAGGTTGCTTACTAATAACCATAGAAATTACTTAGACATATATTCAATTCTTATCTCTTAAAAAAAATCACATGACCTTGCAGAGAGAAACCTGCCTAGTTGCATCGATTTGGTAAAAGGATAGAGAGTCCCTTCCCACACCCATCTCCCCTAGGGTAAGTCACGGGATGGGCTGTTACCTTCATAGAGCTTCTAGTTTTTGCAGGTCCCCAAGGTAAGATACTTTCCTCTTTGCCCCCTGGTTTCCTCTCCTCTCCTTTGCTCCCAGAAAAATGGCCTTGCAACCCTAACATTTGCCCTCCCTGGGCTCTGGGAGTTAGAAATAGTGAGTCTGAGCGCTGGGTGACTGTAAGGAAAAAACTGGAGGATGGGAAGCAGCTTTCACCTCTGTTTGTATCCCAGAGATGGGGCTCCTGCCAGCCAACAGGGATTCCATATTTCACCCTGACTGTAGGCAAGTTCTTTTCTCTTGAGCCTTTATCACACCAAGACCAAATGCCAGGAATGGTGGCTACTTTTCATTTACTTACCCTCAGCCCAAAAATTTCCTCAATAAAGCTCTATTCAATTCTAATGTACTAGTGCGAAAAATAAAACCCAGTGGCTGATGCTGAGAGCAACATACCAGGCATTTTTGTCAGCCAAATTGAAAATAATCTAAAAATTACGTGCTAAAAAACATGCCTATCTTCCCTCTCTAAAAAAAGAAATAATAGCTAAATAGATGGGTGGATGCATGCACGTAGGCATAGATGGAAGGAAGAAAGGAAAGAAATCCACCTAAGGGTCAGGTTGTACAAATAGTGTAATTTGGGTCTCAATTAATTTCCTCCTTTTTTTTTTTTAGCTTTTGTTTACCCATGATACTATTGCTGCCATATAGTGACACAAATGCGACCAACCACTGCCCCCAACCCTTCTTCCATTCCAGTCCATTATTCCCGGAAAACCTGACTTTACCCTCAAAGATGATTTCCTCAGCATGAAGGAATGACCTCAGGTTGCAGGTACCCAAGGGCTGCCACTAGCCACAGGCTGAGGGTCTGTTCTCTAAGCCCCATGTGGTCGGGGGACAAGCCCACCCTCATGGAGGAGGGGCCGGCTACTGATTCCACACTCAACCTGAGACCCTAGAGGCAGCAGTCGGCCTGTCCTGGCTCACTCCCTTCTTACACATGGGCACCTTACTGACTTGGTGTCCGAGGCCCACAGAATTCAGGCACAAGTAACTGACCCTGCCCTTCAGAGCCTACATTGAGTCTCCTGTTCCCACCAGACTCTGCCATGGACAGGCTGTTGGTACCATCCAGATCACCATTTCCAGGAAGACAAATAGAAAAGTCAGGGCTTAACAACTTTTTCCAATCTTAGCACACATACAAAACAATACTCTTTGTCCAACATCCTGGGGTCAGCCCTGCTAGTCCTAAGAAACAAAAACTGGGAATTTTGAGTAGGAGTCTGTTTATCTGAGGTAAATGTGGTAAATATTCAGTGTTTTTATATCTTTTAATTATAGTGCAAACTTCCCCTGCACCCACATTTTGGTGTCAGGCTGGCCGCCATTTTGTTTACAATGACCACAGCCATAAAGCCTGTGGTTTCATGTGACAAACCAACTCTGAAGCCAAAATGTCCTGCCCTGGGAAGCCCATGGCTGCCTCAGGAGAGACTGGAGCTTCATAGAGGAGGAGCTACATGGAGTCTAGGCAAGTGGGCAGCTCCACAGTCGCTAGGCCTCTGGTCCCTGGAACTCCCCACCACTGGCCAAGAGGGAACTGCTGGCCTGTCCCACTCTTGTCCTGCTCCAGTGCCCAGTAGTCCCCACCACCACTGTGCTTTATGGCAGCAGGCATTCATCTCATGCTCTGCCAAAGTGGCAGCAAGGTGGCACCTTCCAGCACCAGCCCTGGGTGGCCGGCACGACAGTCAGCGTGGCTTGGACTCGCTTGTGTTTCTTTGTAGGCCTGAGTGCTAAGACACTGTAAGACTCTACCTTCTATTAATCCCATGAAACACAGTCTGGGGCTGGGAAGACAAATTGTTTTTAAACAACAGAACATGAATTGACAGTATCCTAAAGGGAGCGACTATGTCACTCCTGAAGAAATAAACCCCTGGCAGGAAGAGATAATAGAAATGTCAGCCTGATGTTGTTAAAGGACAGAGGAAGGATGCTTGGGGGTGGGGAGTATCAGAAGACAGCTAAATAAAGATTGCCTCATTCCTCCTACTTGCAGCCAGTCCTTCATCACAGAGCTGGCCAGCGGGCCCGGCCCTGTCTGCCTTGGCATGAATGTGGCCTTGGTCTGCATTCTTCTGGCCCTGCGTTTGTTAGCCGACCTTACAGTTGACCTTCTTGAGGAGACCATTAGTAATGTTTGCTCTGAAAATTCATAACATGTTCCCATCCCTGCATACCCTCGAGTTTGCATGCTCTTTGCACTTAGCTTTTTTATGTGTCTAGAAAAGATACATCCATGCACTCATAAACATAAAATGCATTACAAACCCACCTTGGGAAAGCGCTGAATTAGAGACATGGGTGTGGGCTCATAAATCCAAATGAGATGGAATCATCCTATGAGGACTGGCTCCCACAGCCACATAGAACAAGCTTCTTGTAAAGACCTAGAAACAGCAGAGCCATGCAGAAAGACAGGCTGGCTGTTGCCTCCTGTGACAGGCCTGGAGGAATCAGAAAGCTCCGGAACCCTGAAGTTCAGTTCAGGGGTTGGGGGCGCCCCAGGCCCCACCCCGCACTGTGTGACACATCAGTTTCCCCTCTGGATCTCATTTGCCATGGACGGAGCCTCATGTCCCATGCACCTCTGGTTGACTGCTTCTCTGTCCCACACTGCAGCTCAGTCAGAGGCCCACAGTGGAAGAACTCCGGGAGAGGAAGATCCTCATCCGCTTCAGTGACTACGTGGAAGTGGCTGACGCTCAGGACTATGACCGCAGGGCAGACAAGCCGTGGACCCGCCTCACCGCCGCAGACAAAGTAAGCAGAGGGGGCGAGGAGCAGGCAGGGGCTGGGTCTTCTCGGGGAGCCCACGACAACAGCAGCAAGGCCTGAGCTGCCAACCATGTGGTGGGACACTCAGCTGGTTTCTCGTATAGGGCTGCTTCCTCAACACCTTTCCCAGGACTCCAGGGAGCCTGCAAGGAGGTCCCTGGATAGATTCTAGTCCCTGGACAAGGCACAGACAGAGGGTAGCACTGTGTCTGGTTTCCAGGAGGAGGAGGAGCAGTGTCTTAGCCCATTTTCTGTTGCTATAACAGAGTACCTGAGACTGGGTAATTTTACAAGGAAAGAAATCAATTTCATCGCATGGTTCTGGAGGTGGGAAGTCCAACATCCATCGGGCAGTAGTATATGGTGAGGGCCTTGTGCTTCCTGCTAAGATGGTGGAAGTCCAAAAGAGAAGTAGGAGCATTCGAGAGAGAAAACACCAGGGCTGGCCTTGCTCTGTAACAGCCCACTCTTTCTGGGACTAGACCAGTCCCTTGAGAAGGGCAGGAATTCCTTCTAATGACCTAGTCACCTCTTAAATCTCCCACTATCTCTCAGTGCCATTGCCCTTGGAATTAAGGTTTCAATGTATATACTTGAGGGGGACACAGCAGGGCAGGCTGAGCCCAGGGAGGCAGACCAGTGCTGCTCTAGGCCCAGAATGAGTCAAGAGCACAAGGCTCTGGACCTGTCCCAGACCTTCTGTGTTCAGGGCACTGTCCTCTGAATAAAAGCAAAAGAAGCTAAAATTGTATTTGCCTTGCTGCCCTAAGTCCCCACCGATGCCCCTGAGAAGGGAAATCTTAGAAGGTTCTAAAGGACATTTCAGGTGATTTGTTCCCCCTCCAAGGAAAGAATTCCTTTCACCTGTTTGTATAGCTTTGTGGAAGAAAATAATATTATTAGATGTGACATAAGAGGGGAGCCCCTTTCTGCCCCCTCCTCTGCATATTGACGGCTGCTCTTCACCCCAGGCTGCCATTCGGAAGGAGCTCAACGAGTTTAAAAGCACTGAAATGGAAGTCCATGAATTGAGTAGGCACTTAACGAGGTCAGTTTCCAGGGGAGTTTGTTTGTTTCCCCCTACATTTCGGCATGTACTCCCAAACAAACCTCTCTCCTGTCTCTTTCCGGGTCATAAGTGGTTTGGGGGTGTGCATGAGGGAGGAGGAGAAAGAAGGGGGACACAGAGTTCCGCTGTAACGCTGCTGAAACCGGGAAAGGAGCTCCAAGGCCAAAAGATCCAGCAAGAGCCAGACCAAAGCGCATTTTTATAAAATTGTAAGCTAAGGAGAAAAGATCATTGCCAATTTACAGCCACTAAGCAGGGGTCAAACTGGGGCAAAATACCAAACCATCCTGTTCTCTTCCACTGCTTCGTGTCATTCTGCCCAATAGCCCTGGGCCACATCACTTGGAGAAACTGAGGCACAGAGAAACTAGGGGGCTTCTCTATGTTCACATGGCTAGTTAGTGACACAGCCATTGACAGAATTCTGCTTACTCTATTTTGATGTATACGGAGAGGAACGGAACTTACCAAGCATTCAGTGCCGGGACTCAGAGACAAGTGACCGTGCTGCTGCTGGATCCAGGCTGCTGGGCCAGTGGGGTGGCCCCTGGGTGGGTCCCCTGGGGGCTGCAGATGAAACTATTGCCAAAGCAGACATGAATTCAGTGGAGCTCCCTTAAGGTTCACAGTCCCTGTCCCTGGCACCACCAGGCAGCTGAGGACGGAAAAGTGGAGGAGCTGAGTCCCACGCCTCTGGCGGTGCCTGCACCCTGACTGAGTTCTTTGTGTCCCCAGGTTTCACCGACCTTAGCAGTGAGATTCCTCCCGAGTGCTCCGCTGTCTTCAAAACATAAGTCTAGAAGAACCATAAGTGCTGGTATTCACTCACTTCCCATTATGATGTAAATCTTCTGAACTGCCTTTTTTTTTTTTAAAGAAGAAAAATAAAAGGAAACACAATCAGGATTCTGTGCGCAAAAAGGTGATGGTGACTGGTTGGCCGTCAGATCTGCTGGCGCCACTTCTGTCCCAACACATGTCCCAGCCTCCAGCGGGCCGGGCTGAAGACCCCCAGGAGGCGGCGAGGTCCTCATCCATCCCCTCCTTCCAGGCGCAGCAGGCAAGGTGTTCATTCCCCTCCTGCGCACCCCTTCCTCATGCTGGACTGTCACCTGCATTCCGAGAAGGCAGAGGCGGTGGGTGTGGCCTGGAAGTGACTGCAGAGCTGGAGATCTGGCTGGCCTTCTGGACTCGGCCAAGTGCACCGGCTCCAAGGCAGCGTCTGTTTGGGGGTCCCCGAGGCAGGTGACGGAGGAGGAGGGTGCACCGCTTGGTTGCCCCTGCTGGTCTCAGCAACATCCACACAGAGGCCGGAAAGGAAGGGCCCTCTTCTGGGGGAGGCTGTGTGGCCCGCCAGAATAGCAGGTCGGTGGCTACGGCAGGCTGGCGCTGGATGGTCCTGTCCTCTCTGCCAAGGGTGAGGTGCGGAGGACTGTCATCCCCTCAGTGCGAATCAGTTCACCCAGGCGAGTCCCGAAAGCTGTGTCACGGGTGACACAAACGCCACTGCTAAGGAGCTCCCCTAGTGTCCATGCGCATGAGTGTGAGCACCTGTGGGGCACAGAGCGGCTGGGGCCAGAAACTCTGCTTGGCTGGTGTTTTTTGATTTTCCTGTGCACCTCGGGGCAACTGTTGTGTGGCTTCCAAGTTAATGACTTCAGAGCGTAGGGCCAGTGTGTGGTGCCAGAACCCGTTCCTGGGAGGCTGGCTGTCCTGCTGCAGGGGCCGGGCCCTCCAGCACCACTCGGTGGCCTTCCATTCTCCTTTCTTTGCACTGAGAGCTTCTGTGGAGAAGCCCAGAGTTTGACACAAGCCAGGTGGGGTGCGCCTGCCCTCAGCCTTCCCTCTCCGCTTAGCCTGGGAGATTCCTCCCCCTTTCCTGATGATGCCCGGTAAGCAGAGATGTGGCTCCAACTGTCCTGTGCTCCGGGGCCCTGGGAAAGCAATGCTCTGTTGACAGACACTAGGGTTGGGGGGCAATGGGGGAAGAACACCCCAAACCTTCACAGGTACCCACCCTGAGTGGCCTGCGGCAGGGTCTCCTTTTGCTTCCTGACCTGCTCTCGGGCTCTCAGCAGACCTCTGCCTGGCCTCCTCTGCTGGTTCCGAAGTCACCAGGTCCTTCTGAGTGATGGCTTGCTCTCCACTACACATGCCCAGGGCCAAAAAGATGCCAGCCTGGCCACCCCAAAGAGTCAAGTCCCCACCCCAAACCAGGTGGGAGCAAGTTCCTCTTAGGACATGGCACCCAGCAGAGGCCCTGGAATGCTCTGCAGGCGTTGACACCACCAGGGTAGCTCTAACCCAGAGACTGAGGGATTTGGAGGGAGCCCAGGGGAGCTCCAGAGGCAGCGCCCCCAGCCACTGTCGCCTCCGTCCTGAGCAAGGACATCCAGCCCCAGGAGGACATCATCATCAGATTTTTTTTTTAACCTTTGTTGTTTTCTTTGGGTGTTTAATCTGAATGGTTCCAGCAGTCGGGAGAGGTATTCAGGGAAAACAGTTGGGATTTTAGCATGGCTGTGAATGCAGTCTTCCCGAAAGGCTTACTGACGTTTGAATGTGCAATGGTAGAACGGAAGATGTGTGCTCTTTCGTTGAACTTTCCTGGGACATCGGGGGCAGGCACGCCCGTGTGTGTTCCAGGCTGAGGTGTCTGCCTGGCCGGGCCGGGCCTCAGGACTGCGCTTCCCCTACCCCACAGCAGAGGGGCAAGCAGTGCCTGGAGCCCTGGGCTGATAGCTGGGCTCTCCAGCACCTGACTTCCCCGCTGCTGGGCTGGGTTCTGCTCTGGGCCCTCGGATTCCCTGGGGATAGAAGGCCCAAAGGGATCTCCCTGCAGCCAGCCTCCAGCCAGCTCATGTGCCCCTGCCCTGGGCATGCAGCCCACTTTGTGCATGCAGAGATGCAGGGTACTGTCCACTTCTCTTCCTTCAGGACACCCCTTTCAGAAGTCACCCTCAGAGTTGGGGGTTCGCCTCCCACACCGTGGAAGGCCTTCGGGACTGGCTAGTTCCAGCCCATTTCAAGCAGTTCTGCCATGGGTTCAGCACCCTCTGGGGTCTGCAGGATGGGGCCTCTACTGTCTCTTTCTTAAAACCTTGAGGTCTTTAGAAAGATCTCTCACATTTCTTTTTGCCGCATTGTTGTGACAACGGAAGCAACTTGTGTTACTTTCCAAGATGACAGACTGATGTTGGAGGGCAGGGAATAGATGGGCTAGATGACTTAAAAAGCATCCCTTTTTTGAAAACCCTGCAGTTTTCAAGCTGGGTTATTTTGAGTCTATACATTCCCAACTGAGTCATATATCATTGAATTAGGAGGAGAGGGAAAATTCGAAATCACGTTTCCTTCTCAAAATAAGACATTGAGGTCCGGGGATTTAGCTCAGTGGTTCCAGCGCCTGCCTCACAAGCGGAAGGTCCGGAGTTCGATTTCCAGTACCAAAAGAAAGAGAAAGACATTGATCCAGCCCCACAATATCCCCGACTCAGTAACAGAAGAGAGTGCCATTGGCCTACTTGCCTTTCCAGAGTTCCTGATAACTTCATCCCAAAGCCTTGTACAACTTGTAAAACTTTAGCCTGTCAGATTAGAGAAACCAAACAATGATGGTCAACATGATGAAAAGCTCTGAGTATATTTTCCTCCTGCTTACGAGCATGTGTTTATCTTTGCCAAATGAAAAACCATGGTGTGTTGCTTCAATGAATGGAATTTCAGGCTCTCCTTGTGCACAGCTAGTGGGCAAAGGTCACCTTCAAGGACTTTTTCTTACCATCTGTCTGTTAATCCCTAAACCGGTTGCTTTTTGCAGTTGCTTCCCGGGTGTCTGTACATAGTTTGTCATTGTATAGGATTGAGTGGGTGTGGTGACCGTCGATCCCGCGCACTCCCGAGTTCTAATTTATCAGATGACGGCTGTATGAGGAAGACAGTGTACATAGAACACAAATTAAACTGGATCTCTATGGCCTAGGTTTTGTACATACAGAAACTGCATGGTATTTAAATTATTGTTTGTCTCTGATGATGTATGCAGTTTCTTTAAAAACAAACCAAAAAACAAACCAAAAAAAAAGTCTAAAAAAAAAGTCTTGACTCTTGTGTGTTTTATCATCCACCAGTAGGAGCCCCAGAAAGATTAGGTTGGGCTGAAGAAGGGGCCTGTGGGGAAGGAAGACGTCAGCTCACCAACAAAATAGCACCAATCAGGCAAGGGGAAGGGCTAGCTCGGGTATCTGGTGACATCAGGGGACAGGAAGCGTCATCGCACATAAATTAACTTTCTGGAAGACTTTTGCATACTAAGAGTTTATTCCTTAACATTCAGAATACCTAAAATGTTTGTCCAACCTTTGTCCTTGGACACTCCGGGAATAATGAATATAAATTAACCTGTGTTCAGTCACTAGGGGTCAACATAGCAATGTTAGGTTCCTGGCAGCCTGACAGCCACAACACTCTGGGGTGTCTTTGAGGTGTCACGGCCCCTAAACAAAAGCCCTAGAATGTTTCACTTGAGTACAGTCATCTCTGCATCTGTGGATTCTGCTAACCATGGATCAAACATACTCAGGAAAAAATTGCATTGATACTGAACACATGCGCATTTTTTCTTTTGTCTTTCCTAAACAATACAATATGATAACTGTTGACAAGGGATTATAAGTACAGAGAGATGGTTTAAAATACACGGGAGGACGTGGGTAGGTTTTGTGCACAGGCTACCCATTTTATACAAGGGATTTGCGCCCCCTCGGATTTGGGTAGGGAGGGTGTGGTCCTGGACCCAAACCCCAAGTCTAGACAGCTGTGCTTCAGTCTCCTTTTCGACAAGCCAGAGTATTTACCCTACAAAGCAAAGACCTTTCGTGCATAACCCCTAGTACTGCCGGGTTTGGGCGGCAGTGAGGGGCTGTGTGAGGTGAGGGAAGTTGCTGGCTTAGCAGCGGGGAGGAGCTCCGGGAAGAGGAGCCTGTCAGGGGCCTGCTCACAGGCGAGCTCACACCCGTGGGGCTCACCTGGCTCTTGTTAGGCTGCAGATGCCCATAGGCCGGGCTGGGTGGGGCCTGGCCTCTGCACCTAACAAGCTCGGCCTTACGAGTCGCAGGGCTCGGGAGAACAGCCTGGACCTGGGCCTCTGAGTGACCTCGCATACTGCCTGCTTCTCTGCTGGGGGACACCGGAGTCCCATGGGTGTGACGCCAGTGTCCGAGCCCCATGCTTCCACTGTGCAGGCCTGGCCGCCGAGCAGGGGTTGCCCTGGCAGGAGAGGTGAGTGATTTCCGGAAAGGCTTCAGCTCCTGGCCTAGTGTCTCCCTCAGCCTGCCCTTTTGTCGCTTCCAAGCTCCCTGGCTTTTAATATACAGAACCTGACTGAATTTCCTAGGCGCGTGAAAAGGCTAGGGAGAAAAAGCTTTACCAGGTATTGTAACACACTCCTGGGAGGCTGAGGAAGGAGGATTTCAAGTTCAAACCCAGCCTGGGCAATATAGCCACTTAGAACCTGTTTCTAAAAAACAGATTTTTTTTTTTTTTTAAGGGCTAGTCATGTAGCTCAGTGTGAAGGTCCTGGGTTCAATCCCCAGGACGGAAAAAACAAAACAAAATTTTGAGAGTGCTCCTAACAGGCTCTGCCTGGCAAGAGGGAAGGAAAATGGCCTGAAAAGGAGAAAGCTTGTGCCTACACATTTTCACCAGGCACAGGTGACCGGAGAGACTCCTAATGTATCTGCTTACACCATCCAGCAGCAGTGCCTCTGTCGCTGCACCACACCCAGCAGTTTGAGCCATGTCGCTTAATTCACGCAGACCTCAGTTTCCTCATCTAGAAAGTAGGGGCATTGAATTAAATATTAGAATGTCAGCTCAGGGGATGCAGGAAGTACCTGTGAATGCCCAACAGGGCACTGTCCCTGCCTGTGTGGTGGCCCTGCGGGGTCCTCTCCCTCCCAGTGCCTCTTCCTGAAGTCACTGTCACCAGATGAGCCAGCGGCCTCCTGCCTCCCGTCCCCTGGGCCAGGCACCCTGGGGGCATGCGGGAGCTCTTCCCAGTGATGCTGAGGCCCAGCCCCCTGCCCGGGTTCCCTTCACATTTTCACACTGTCACTTACCTGACTGTTCATCGGAGGACAAGCTAGATGCCGCAGACCCATCCTGCTCAGTCTCTGAGGGTCCCCAGGATTCCCCCACATCTCCCTTCATGTGTCCCTCTCTGCAGCTGTAGCTCAGTCCTGAACCCCAAAGCCAGGCTTCACAGTGTCACAAAGCAGCCACACAGCACAGACTTTAAGAGCATGTGGCACTGAGCCCAGAGGGCCTGGGGGCAAATCCCGGCCCCACCCCTCCTTCATCACTGTGTAAATTTGGGCAAGTTACTCAATCTCACCGTGCCTCTGTTTTCTCATCTGTAAAATGGGAATGACAGCGCCTGTTTATAGGGAGTACTGTGAGTATCAAAACGATGCATGTGAGGTGCCTGGAGCAGTGTCTGGCACAATCGGGCCTCGTTCTGTGTTGGCTCTTTCGCTTGACATCGTGTCCCAACAGCATCTCCAATTCAGTGGACCTGGACTATGATTTTGTATTTTCAAGCCCCATCTCCCATCCCCATCCTCTTTTGTTCCTTTTTCAGTGAGTGACATTACCCAGAGGTCCCTGGCCCCTTCCCACCCCCAGCAGGTCAGGAGCTCCTGCCAGTAGTCTGAGAAGTACATCTGCCCAGCCAGCCCCATTGCTCTTGCATTAAGGTCCTCAGCTCCCACTTGGGGATGGCAGCCACCTCGCCTGTGGCCTCAGCACATCCAACCCCACTGCTGGAGTCATCTGTCCGGACTCAGACCTACCCGCCCAACACCCTGGCTTGGCATCTTCAGCGGTCCCACTGTGATTCTGATAAAATCCCAACTCTGCAGCATGGCACCCATGGTGACAGTGAGGCCCTTTCCCTCTTCCCTTCCTGCATTGTCCCCTACCCAGGGGTCCCCAAGCAAGCCCTTCTGGTATACTTGCAATGGGGGCTGTTGATGTGGCCGTGTTGGAGTGGGTCACCTTGACGACCAGGGGTTACCAGGGGCTTTGGGGGCTGAGCCCCTATGGAGTTGTCCCACTAAGCTGGTCCCGGAACTCTAGTGAGGAGCTGGATATTCATGCAACAGCCCCCAAAACAGGACAAACTATAGCAGTCTCCTCTGACATCTGACACCTGACACCCCAGGTTTCTGCCTGGTCGCTTGATTCCTACTGACACCATTATGAGCAGCTTCCACACATTCACGGGCACCATGCCACACTGCTTTTCCAGTTTCACTTAACTCTGAATACCTTGGTTACTGATAACAAAACTGATCCCCCAACATCAATTTAGGCAAAGACACACCAGCGGTTAAATGGTGGTATGGCTTCCAAATGCAAGCCTGATGCCAAGACAACGTTATGCATTGCTTTGCCTCTACTTTACAGAGCTCATGCTTTCTCAGCATCCATCCGGTTACCCCAGTGCTTCTCCTCAGTGATAACACTGTCCTGTGACACCGAGGTGCAGGGATCAGGCAAGATACCCAAGTCTCTCCAAGCCTCCCGGCTCCTGCCTCTGCCCTGGAATATACTGCCCAAAGGTGGCTAAGCTGAGTCTCTACCAGCGGGGCCTCCTGCAGACACCTGACAGCCAATATTTACGATTTCCTACCAGTGAAATAATGTTGAGCCAGGCCCTGGCACTCCATGGGTCCCACCTAGAGCCATAGCAAAGGCAGGAGAGGAACAGCAAGCTGTGTAATGACAGAAGAGGAACACATCAGGCATTTAATCAATCATACTCAGAAAGGGATTCTGCCCTTAATCACAGAAGGCTTTCCATATTTCATCACAGGAAGTAACGATCACCCAATATTTCCAGGTGTGTCACCCCACATGAGGGCAGAGGGCCCTTGTTAAATGAACTAATGAATTGGCAGGAGAGACTGGAAGAGTACTGAACACCAAAAGCAGATTTTACTAATCCATCTTCCAGACTGACTAATTAAGCTGCACCCTGCACAGAGAGCTGGGATCCCAGACCCTATGTCTCTTCCTCATTCATATAAATGAGACTTCCGTGTCACATGGTCTCCTAGGCCTGGCATTTCCTGCCGGGTGGTATCATTGCTGCTGCTGTTCCTTTGATAAACACAAGAAACGGAAATGGTGACAGGGAGGGAGGAAAAGACTGTCTGCTCCTCACTGACCAAGCTAGAGTAGGACGTTGACAAGAACCCCTCTTGTCCAGTGGGGTCTGGGGTACAGGCGAGCCTGTGTTTGCAGGCCTGGGTATTCAGAGCCCCCACCCAGAAGAGGGCAAGCAGACTGCAGGGGCACAGGTGGAAACAGCCTATTTTCTCAGAAAGTACTGCCCCAGTAGACCCAGTTAGGGCAAAGACTCTGATCCCACGCAGCAACCCCACGGCCAGTCCCAGCTTGGGGGAAGGAGGGGCAGCTGTGCCGCTGGGAGGACACATCTGGGCTCTCTGCTCAACCCAAGCATCCCAGAAGGCTCAGCCACCTCACAGGCCCAAGTGTGCTGGGCCACGAGGCCCTGGGCTTCAAACGGCAAAAGCGCCACGGACAAGAGGCTGGCCTTGTTCCAACTCTGCACAGGGTCCTGGGACACTTTTCCAAGCCTCCATTAAAATGCCAGCTGTCACCTCCACCAGCCAGAGCTCATGCCCTCTCCCCCTTGCTCAACATCTGTCCTATGACAACAACAGCCCCTTGTTGCCCCTAGCTCTCTGGGTTTTCCTCCATTCTGTCTCACAGGCTTGGTGACGACAGCCCCAAAGCAGGCAGGACAAACCCCTTCTTTCTTCCTAGAAAAGTACATGAAACAATTTGCTCTCTTTGGGGGCAACAGAAGTCGGCTCCGAGGAAGGGAGCTTGGGGCTGAGAAAGTCACCAGTCACAGAACCCTTCTAGCCTGGTTACCTTTGATCCCCGTTTGCACATATTCCTTTCCTGTTAAAAGTAAGTTACGATTATTTTTTTAAAAAATAGAACAGAAAGCACACACAGTGCTGGCTGCCTTCCACAGGACCCTCCGGGAACAAGGAAGCTGACCTGTGTGCCAGATGTGCACCCACACTGGCCTTATTTCAATCATATCAAATTTCCAAATCTAGGATGGGGCCATCGAGAGGAAAGGCAGGCGTGTTTCAGACCATCGAGCAGCTGGCCAGAAAAGCAGCCCCACCTGATCGAGCACAGAATCCTAGTCTGGTCCCTGGAGGTAAGCCCATCTCTGACGTTTTCAGTTCACTGTGTAGATGTGGTTTTTGCACTCCAGTTACTGGCTGGCTGCGGCCTGAGTGGACACAATGGATGGCGTGGGGAGGAGGCAAAGGATCAGGCTGGTTGAGAGAGATTAGAAGCACAGCGGGTCTATGGTTTGGATAGACCTGGGAACATGGGGCCAGCCGGGGGTGAGCAGCTGGTGGACAGACATTTGGATTCTGGACCAAAGCAGTGGGGAGGGGGTTGACCAGTTATCCAGACTCCCTCCCAGGGCCAGGCACTGAGCTCAGGGGCTGGGACTGCGAGTGACAGTGCTGCCAGCCTCCCCCAAACATAACCCCATGGACGAGATGTTAATTTGAGGAGGGGCTCTGGTGCAGCCCTTCTGGTTATAGTGAAGCCAAGGTGCGCTGGGGCCTCCGCACATCACAGTGGGCAGCCCTAAAGAAAACACCAGGAGCGGACACTGTCCACACGTGGGCGTCACTGCATGTCCCCTCCCTGCCCCATCAGCACCAGTCACCACTGTGTGTCCCCGGAGACACATCTGCTCAGACCAGGGCAGTGAACCCTGCTGGTCACTGTCACCCCTTGTCCCCACTTCACCAGGGTCACAGGAAATGGTAGGGTGGAGAGGAACTCCAGGCTTCTGCTCTGCATCCAGTCTCTTGCCCTACACCACCAGGAAATCCTCCAAAGGGTGGTCAGAGGGATGACAGTTTGGGACACACGTTTAAACCTGTGTCTGCAGCTGCTCTTGTGTTGCTAAGCAGTGGGTCTGGCAGCCTTCATGTAACCAGAAACTCCCATAACAGTGGCTGAGACACATTGAGTTTCTTTTTTATCTCAAAGCTGTTTGTAGTTGAGCTGGGAGGAACTTACGTGGTGCCTCCAGACATCATCAATGTGTCACAGCTCTGTTTTTCTACCCCACCACCTTGATCAGTGTGGCTTCCATTCTTGAGGTTGCCTCATGTTCCCAGATAGCTGCTAGAGTTCTGGCCATGGAGTATGTGTTCCAGGTACAAAGAGGAAAGACTGCCAGCTGAGTAAACCTCTTTAAGAACTTTTTTCTGGAAGTCCCACCTAATAATGTTGACTTCTATCTAATTGGCCAACTCTTTAAACAAAAGAGCCTGGAAAAGTTTTATTAACCCATGCCAATAAATTTGGGGCCTGGTTGGTAAGAAAGAAGGGTAAGTGACCAAGTGGTTGCTTACTTGCCACAGAGCTGTCCTTGGCAATGAGCTGACTTGTGATAAGGTCATAGCAAAGCCACTTCCAGGATCTGAGAGGGGAGAGAAGGGTTAGTTAATAGGAAGCATCACAGCTCAGTACGAAGCTTAGAGTTGCCTGGTTGCCTGGTTTGATGAAGTGTTTTGTGAGCTTCTTGCAACATTTTAGGAATGAGGCCAGACTGATGATTTGAAAATGAGAAAACGGTATGGGCAGGTGGTATTCTCTAAGGTGCACCCCTTTATTTAGCGTCAGGGTTAAACCTTCTACTAGGTGAAACCTGCATTTCCTAGGTCCTTGCCTCTCAGACTATGGATCCCCAGGACTAGCAGGAAGCCCGTTTGAAGTCCAGAACTGACACCACCACCCGGGACCAAGTGACTCTGAACCCGGGGACCCACAGGGGATCCCTCTGCACAGTAAAGACCGGGACACCTGTTCCACAGCATTGTGTTTCGGGCCTGCAGTGATCCCTGCTCCACCGATCGCCTCTCCTCAGGGCACAGTCTGTTCCAGACTTTTAGTTTTTTGTGCAACTCTGAGTCACCAGGCTACTCTCACAGCACACATTAGAATCCTTATAAAATAAGAACTTGTAGCATTCACCGAGTGCCCAGTCTGGGCCAAGCACCCACCTGAGGATTTCCTGTGTCTTTATGCACCCTAGGGGACGGGTGCTATTACTGTCACCCCCTCTGCTAGTTACCACAGCGACACTGTGCCCATTTACCCAGCCAGAGGCCAAGGGTGCAGGAAGGAGCTGCCTCTCTGAAGCAGTCTGCCCGGGGTAGGGATCCAAGGCCCAGAGGAAGAGGGGCAGGGTTTCAGGAGGTGGGAAAGGAGGAGGAGGAGGACGCTGAGTTCTACAGCCTGCACCGCTGCTCGGTGTGACCTCATCTAACCCGCTTTGCACCCAGAACTGCATTCTCTTATCTTGTGTCCAGTGATCTTCGCTCCCCCCAGCTCTGACATTCCTCAGGCCTAGGCATGCCTTCCGAGTAATCTTGAGATCAGCCATCCTTAGCAGCTAGCTGCCTCCCTGGCTGGCTTTATTCAGGGTCACTCAACTGCCAGCTAGCCTGGCCAGACCCAGCTCTGTGTAGAGACCCAGATGTTAGACACCCTGGGGGAGCCGTATACCCTCCTGGCCACCAGGCAAATCAATAAACACAGCTGCCACCAACCACTCTCTCCAGGGACTCCCGCTGGCCCCAGGTGGAGGGGAAGGAGTCGGGCAAAGACAACTTTCTGTGGACTTTTGGAATGAATTAGACTTGGTACCATGCTCACAAAGGAAACACCTGCCCATGTGGACAGTTTGCCAAAGCTGCCAGTGGGATTTCCCCTCGGTCTACCCCTATCTAAAAGGGCTGGCCACCCACCTACAGAGTGGTTGGCAGAAATCAGGAAGAAATGATGCTGAAATAGCCACTTAGACTTAGCCAAGGAGGAAGGCTCCTTGTCCCCTGGTATGGGCGTTTGTCTTACTAAATGGAGAGCTTTTGAGGGTGTCTTCCCAGTCCACAGTGGACCCCTCAGCAATGCCCCTCCTTTGCCACTCCACACTGCCATAGACACAGGGCACTCTTGGTAGCCATAGGTCACCCTTTGGCTACAGACTGGTTTGTAGTTGCACCAGACCCAAGCTGGACCCCTTATTCCTGTAGGTTTAGGAATTGGGATCAGAGGCTGCATTTGTAACATTTTGGTGCCTTCCAGGCTGCAGAGAGAGAAGAAAGCTGACACACTAAGCAGATCAAAAATAAGAGAATGAGGGAGTTCAGGGCCTCTTGAGTCCTGTCTCAGCTTCCTGCTCTCCCCTTCTTGCGTTCTCAGCCCTGCCTCTGTTCTATACTAAAATCTCCTTTAAGCAAGGTAGCCTTGGGACAAGTCTATGCCTTGTCATTGAAGGAGCTGAACACCGAGTCACGCATTCAGACACTCAACAGATATTCATGGAGAACCCAGGTAGTGTAGATGTGCCTGGGTTGGGCAGAAAGGAAGAATCAGACATGATCTCCACCCTCAGGGAGCTCACAGGCCAGCGTGAGCCCTAAATAGATCTGTCTAACCCAATATATTAAATGTGGTGAAAAGGACACCAACGGCAGCACGGAAGGAAAGAAGGCCAGGTGGAGACCAGGAAGCTGCACGTGGAGGAGGGGACACTTGGGCGAGTCTTAGAGAATGGAGGACGGAGCCCACACTGTGGCAGGATGGTCCTGGCGAGGACGACAGTGTGTCCAAAGCAGTGCAGGCTAGCAGGGTCAGGGAGGTGCCACGCTAGGAGCCATAAGCAGTGAAGCAAGGTGTGTGGAAGGGGATCAGACACGGCTCGCACTTCACAAAGCTTGTCTTGGGGGGCACCATGTGCAAAGTGTCACTGCATTGAAAGTTCAAGACGGAGGGAGGGGAAGAAGCAGGGAGACGGGATGGTCACGAGCACCACCCTACAGCTGGGTAGGACGGATCACTGCTGATTTCCATAGGACAGCAGGATGGCTATGGTTGACAACATGGACTGTTACGAAACAGCTAACAGGATTTTAAGTGACCCCAACACAAGGGATCAATTACACTGACCTGATCAATACATATTGTATACATGTATTAAAATGCCACCCTGTACCCCATTAGTATGTACAATTACTATGTATCAATTTTTAAAATATACAATTAAGAAGTTCAGTCTGGGGTGTAGCTCAGTGGTATAGAGCACCTGCCTAGCATGCACAAGGACCTGGCCCTAGCACTGCATACACACAATTAAAGACAATCAAAATAAAAGACTTCCAATTACTGCTAAATGAGAGGTATCTGAAGTGTTACAGAAGCTCAAAGGAAGAAAATGCACTTCCAGCTCCAAAGTCTACGAGGGACTTTTCCAAGCTGATGGGGCCTCGAAGGATACAGCAGGTTCCAAGAGAGGCGGCATGTATCCACACCGCAGCCCTCAATGCTCGTAAAAATGTCCCGCAGTAAGCCTGGGTGACACAGGGAAAGGAACATAGCAGAGTGCCGGTCTGAGGCTGAGGGAACTGGCTGAGTGACGGGCTTTGCTCACAGAACCGGAGGGGCAGAGGCTCAGGACTCCCCCATCTGCAGCGCTTTCTGCCACCTCTTCTATTAAACAGGGAAAGGGACAGAGAGCTGTGGATCCCGAGTCACTGAAACTTTCTCCTGGAACCCCCTCCCAGCCCAGTTTACCTTTCCCCTTGTGGAAGCTCAGGGGTGAGGGGTGCTCCTGAAGCGGGCAAGAAGGAACCCAGGTGTGGTTAATATTTGTTTTCCCTGTATGATTGTAAGCACCCAGAGCAGAGGCCAGCTATGAGGCCAGCTACGATACGTGGTCTTCAGCAATTAAATGCACAGGAGCTGGCTCATTACTAGGACTGCAGGCACATTTACTGCATCTTTGAGTGAAAACCAAGGAAGGGGAGCATTGAACAACCAGCTGGGAAGGGGGAAGAGGAGGCGCGGGTGTGCACACTTCCAGTGGGAAGCACAGCCTGTGGCATCGAGAAGAGACTCCTCCAGAGCCTCTCTTCCTCCTGGCTGCCTCCCTCATGGGGACCCAGACTGGCATCCTGAGGACAGGCAGGCGAGGAAGAGGTAAAAGAGGGACAGAGGGCAAAGGGAGGGAAAGGGAGGAGCCAGGGAGGAGAGCAAGCAAGGCCATAGCCTCCCTCCCTGGCCCTCGAGAGCACCAGCTCCTGCCTCACGCCATCCGCCTGTCCCTCCCTCCTGCTCCACCTGGCACCAACACTGGATGAGCAACAGCTGGGGCAGGGGAGGTAGGGCTCATGCCAAGAGCCACAGGCAGTTTCATTTGGCAGAATCCCAAGGAGAAATGGCTCCGTTTCAGCCTCCAGAGGGAAGGCCACCAAGTCCTGCCCACCCTGACAAGGATGGAGGAAAGTGTGTCCACCTTTCCAAACTCAGAATGCAGAATGTCCAGCCAAGGTGAACAGTGCCCCTCTCTGTGACCATGGAGCGCCGGACCGCAGAGCCTGACGCTTCTCTGTCCACACCTTTGCGGCGTGGGCCCCAGGGTGGCCTGGCCTGGCCTGGCCTGGCGTCTCAGCAGTGTCACTCGGGCATCTGAGCAAGAGAGGAGTCCGGGATGCAGCCGAGCACAGAGGATCTGTTTCCTTCTCCGAATTCCCACAGCCTTCCCTTCACATTGTGCTCACAGCGGTGGGGAGGCAATGAGCACATGACAAGGAACAGGGACAGTTCAAGGCAGGACAGGCAGGTCTCACAGATGAGCAGGGTGAGGGGCTGCCGTCACTCAGCACATGTGACTCGCAGGCCCTGGAGGCTGGAACTTTCCATGAGCAAAGCCCTCCATTCTTAGGCACCCGGCTCATTTCCTGCATCGGCCTCCACACTCGAGGCTCACTGTGCCGATGGTCTGTCCAGGCAAACTTGGACCAGGCAAGGCCACATGCTCACCTGTGTACACACGCACACCACACATTCCACGCATGCATACTCCGTGGTCCTTGGCACCTAGTATCTCCTAGGCAGGTGCACTCAAGAGTCTCCCATCTGTGTCAAATCTCTAGAAGGAAAAGCGTAGAAAGTAAAATTCCTCATGTTAAGTTCCTGTTTCCTGAGGGAGAGGGAGAATCCACATTTTACCTACAACACAGTAGTTGTGGCCGTGACCAACACACTGGGTTTTCACACGGAGGAAACATCCCACAGCTTCCTGTTTTCAAGAAAGGCAACGTGGGCGTTGCTTTTAGGAACTGGGCTGCTCCTGAGGGCAGCAGGCAGAAGCTAAGCTCTCAAAATAAAATCCTGGCTGGAAATGAAATTGGGTCCACATCTACTCACTGTCCTCACAGATGGCCTTAAAAATCCCCTGCTGTTTAGTTTTCTAATAAACTTTTTTCATTTTGGTTTTTTAGTAATTTTTATTCTAGCCCAGGCTGGCCTCAAACTCCAGGCCATCTTTCTGCTACAGCCTCCCGAGTGCTGAGATAACAGGTGTGTGTGTGTGTGTGTGTGTGTGTGTGTGTGTAACAAGTTCTTGATGTTATCACATGAACTCATTTAACAATAAAACAAGATCTCCACCCCACGCCCTTTGGCCAGAAAGGTTTTATTTTAGCAAAGTGAGTGGGACGAAATATATTTGCAGAGTATTTATTTTTTACCTCTGCCGGGCAGTACAGCAGTAGCAGCTCATTTCAGATCACATGGACCTCAGCCAAATATGGTTGAATTGAGGACTTCCGCCCTCGCTTCCTCCCCTGCCAAAGCTCAGGTCCTGCACATCTGTCTTTTGTCCCTGTCCCCGCCCAGCATCCAGGCAGGAGCTCCCCAAAGCACGGGCTTCAAATTCTCTTGCTGAGAGAATGTGAATTCTTTTTTTCCTTTCTGGAATTGGAATTCACTAGCATCAGTTCCTTGCATGGCTTCTTCCTAAAAGTTTATGGAAATAATAGGCAGCTCTGAAACGGAAGTCCCATTACTTCCTGTTCATCCCTTCCCTGTGAATTTCAATATCCTCCAAGAGGCCTGGGGCAGCGATTCCTCCGTGTGTGGTTTGTGGTTTTTCAGGGGGTTGGCGCCAAGTCTATTTTTAAAGTATTAACTGTAGTAGCAGTTTGGCTTTAAGAGCTTTCTCTTTCCAGGTGGATTTTTGGGTTTTGAAAAATTAAATATTCTTGGACCTGGCATGGAAAGAAGTACCAGCTTGTTTCAAAACTCCATTTTCTCTGAACTCTTTCTCAACCAGCGTTTTACACAGGAGAGAGGGACTGGGTTCTCAGAACTGTAACCTCGTAATTTCACCGTCCCACACACACACATTTAGGGGTGGGGTGCAGATCCCAGGTCACCACTGAGGCGCTGCAGGTCTGACAGCCGAGTGAGCTGAAACAAAGGGCCCGTTCCACTCACCAGTGGCAGAGCAAAGTCCACACTGTCCCATGAATATGACCATTGTGTGGCCCAATATGGCCCAAGGGTCATTAACTATTAACCTTGACCTGCCAGGACCTCCTCTGCTCCGCTTCTGTGTGCTGCAGAGGGATCCCCAAAGTCCAGCCCAACACTTAACGTCCCATCAGGAAAGAGTAGGAGCCCAGCAAAGTATCAAGACAAGTACTCTGTCCTCCTTGGTAAATTTCTACATATTTTGTTCAACAAAGGCTTCATCCCAACTGGCACAGAGAGAAGCAAAAGGAAATGTAAGGGTTGTATTTAGCGAGATGAAGCCTGAGAAGGCAGCAAGCTCACACTTACACAAGTTCTGCAGCAACAAAAGCCAAGTCTAGGGTGTCAACAACAGGAAGTTGTTCTTTATTCCAGAAATAGACCTTCGAAAGGAAGCAGCTCGGTGCTAATGAGAGAGGGTGGAGCAGCCGAGTGCCACACTGCTGGCTCGTGCACCCACCCACCAGGTCTGGTCTGTGCTGCTTTGCAAACTGGAAGCATTTTCTAACAACTCTTAAAAATACCATTCCCAAGTGAATTTTTGTATTTCTCGTGGAACCAAAAGATGCTCCACAACACAGCAACACCAAGTATTTTAATTAAATTATTTTACTGGAAAAAACATGCCACTTTGAGCACCAGAGCAAAAGACCACTGCAATCAGTGAGGCAGGTCAGCTGACAAGAACAGAAGGCTCAAGGCAAGCCTGAGGCTTGGCCACAGCCCCCGGGAAGGGTCAGGCCAAATGCACCGGGGTCCCACAGTGTTTGTGCCACAAGTCGATGGCCTTGCTCACGATGGCATCCGAGCTGTCCTGGGGAATCTGCGAATGGCAAAGCAACCTGGGTGAAATTTCTAGGTTTCAAACTTTGGAATCTTCTCACATTCACTATGGCATAAAAATTACAGCACAGTATTTCCATGCAAGTTTTCACTTTTCCAGAAAGTGATAGCATAAAAGGACTGTTTCAATGCTACTTGAGGACATACTGAGCGGCTCTGGTGTCAGACTGCACTGGTGCAGGTTCAAAGCCTGTGCTGCTTGCTGATCGGTGGGCCCTTCCTAGAGTTCCCTGGAGCCCAGAGCCCCATCTCTAAAGGGGGGACAGACACCTGCTGTGTATAGGAGGACAGGAGTAATCCAAGGCCTGGCACTACTGACCGCTGATTATGAGGAGGAGGAGGATTCATTAGTGAACACAGTCACTTAGTGCTGATTATTTACCAAGCCACTGTCCAGATGTTTATACAGACTAAAGGGGCACAGGTTTTGGGTCTCATCCCTGACATACTCTTTATCGCTTCTTCCCTAGCAGAAGAGTCCAGGATACACAGAGGGAAAAGCTAATTCATTTATACCTTTTTCAATATGCACTAAGATAATACTCAGGACACTTAAAAACTCAACTGGAATTACGTCAGCAATAGTAACAGAAATCAAAGGGGCCACAAGTTCCCCGAAATAACACAATCCTTTTTCCACTGATAAAAATTACAGCGAGATCTCACCTCTTCCTGTCCCTGACACACATGCTGGTTGTCACAGGGGACGAGGTCCTGGTCCCCAGTGGCAGACCCAGCAACCCTCGAGGAGAGAAGGATACAAAGTATAATCCCCAGGCCAACTTCACGCTGCCATGTTTCAGGGAGAGAAGTGGGTTTTTTTTTTTTTGAAGTACAAACATAAGGTATTATTTCTCTGCAATAATTTAATGTAGTAGGAAAATCTGGCTTGCTAAACTGACTTCATTTCTAGATTCAAGATCAAATCAAATGCACACTTACATTTTCCAGGAACTTTGTTATCTTCTCTGGACTGTTCAGTGCCATTACTTTTATTTTAAAAGTTAATAAAATTTCCACAGCTACAAAAACTAGGATCTTACAGGATCCACTTACAACTTTATCCCAAACCCTACAAAAATAAAGAGATATAATCAATTTACATAGGTTTGAAATCCATGTTTACCTATAAACATAAATTATGTTTTCAAATTAGAAAATAAGATCAAATTATTCCTATTTTAAGTAAAAGCTTCAGGGAATGACTATGAAAGAATTATCAGAAGCAAAACAGATGAGCCATGTGAAATCTACTCCAGATAGAATCAGCGTTAGAAAAAAAGTTCACTGAAAATGACTGCTTGGGACTCGGGATGTGGCTCAGTGACAGCGCATTTGCCTCACATGTGCCAGGCACTGGGTTCCATCCCTGACACCACACACACACACACACTCTATGCTCTCCTCAGAATCTACCAAATGCCCATTTCCTCATATTCCAAACCTGACATTTTCACGGAATGAAAAAAGTCCTAAAGTTTGCATTTTATTAATATTCTGTAACATTCATATAATTATTGCATATAAGGGACAATAGCAAAAGAAGCATATGAAATGTGATAGAAAGTCAATTTCATTACCAGTGATTCTGGGAGCAGATTCCGTAAACTTCTCTATGGGCTTAAGGAGGCAGTTATTGTTCCATTCTACTCTAATTATTCTGCTAACTCCCAAGACTTTTGAAGTTGATATGATCATGTATACCACAGGTGGTAATCCTATGGCATGTAATGTTATTGTTCTTTTACAGCAAAACATGTTAATGCATGAGTTGTTTTTTATAATTAAAACCTCAGTATTCAGGTTTAGTTGCAGTGTTGGCACCTTGTGATACATAAGTGGGGTTGGGTTACCGTTTGGGCACTCGTCTAAAGGTTCGCCATCACCGGTCTGTACACTTAGTTCTGTATTGTGTTCTAATGTTCCCCCGTGTCCTGCATTTCTTCCCAACCACATCATAAAGCCCTGGAGGGGTGGGGCCGGGACTCAGAAACACCCACCACAGGTGACTGGAACTGGCTTAGAGAAGCAGGTTCACTTCTCAGATCTTTGAGTGCCTTCAGCTCCTTTTTAAAGGTACCATGAAGAAACAGAAATACCAAGATTTCTACTAGATCAGTATCTACCACAATTCTAGAAAAAAGGAGCTCCTGCTTACACCAGCTCCTGGACACTGTTTCAGATGTGACTGTTATATAGCACCTAACACACAGAAGGTGCTCAATCAAAGAGCATATCCAATAATAAGCAGAATCATGTGCTGTTATGGTAGTTGCTAGAGAATTTAGCCTCGAACCTGTACTAAACAAATGTATGTGCTGAGGGACAATTGCAGGAAAGGCCAGGATTCCTCTCTGACTTCAGGCTCCCGATGCATCTTGGAAGGAAACACTTGCCTCTGTAAGCTGGATGCAGGCAGGCATCCCGCAAAGCACCTCTTGAACCAGAGATCGCAGGGCAGCTTGGACACTGCAGAGCAGGACTTCAGATGACTCAGCAGTCTGCCATCTTCCAGATTCAAGTATTGTTCCAAAGCCTTTGGCTAGAGATTAAACAGGAAGAGAGGTCAGTGGCTTCCTGTGACATGATGTCACCTGATGTTACAGCCTATGATGAAAAAACATGCAAGGAAGAGCTAGAAAACAAAACGTACACCCATCCAAGTCACTTGTGACACAGCAGTTTCCAGAGCGGGCCCAGCTTCCAGGACTAAGGGGTTTCCCCTGGACACACTTTTACTCTTCAGTCCAGGCCAACCCCAGGCAAAACAGTCAGTCACCCTGGTGCTTACTGCACAAACCACATCCAGCAGCCTCAGGAAAGTCCAAACCATAATTCAGTCATTCTGAGGAGCTGAGAAGAGCCTGTGACAGTACTGGCTGGTCTGGAGCAGTCAATTTTCGGTGGGTTAAACTAGACTAGACTAGACTGACAGGAGGGATGGATGGGATGGATGGATGGCAAGCAAAGAGAAAGAGGGAGGCTAAGACCAAAGAAGTGGAGTGGGATTAGGATGGGAGGAAGATGGAAGAATGTGACAAAAAAAGACAGTGATGAAAAGTGGCCAGTGAATCAGGTGCATTTTGAATCTGTGACTAAAAGGATGAACTGAGAGTGTAAGTGGTAGTTCTAGTGATTACTGTGTGGCCCTGGACAAGTGACTCAGCTTCTCTGTGCTTCAGCAGCCTCACCGGTAAACATAGAAATAATATGCTTAAATGACGTAATTCATTCATAAAGCAAAGTTAGCCCTGCCTGACACAAAGCACCTTGTCCACACACAAGCCAGGTGAGGGAAAAGGAAGAGGTCAGAGGTGAGCTAGCAGGAGTTGTGACGTTGCAGTGAAGTACAGGAGTGAATTCCCCCTCTGTCTGGTACCAAGCACAAAGAGAAATCCCTGCCAAGTTAACGGGCTAACTGTAAAATGTTCAAGGAGCTAAGAAAGCTAAGAGAAAACACATTTTTTAATGTGGGAGTTGGAAAGGGCTCATTAAGCTATAGAAGAAGCAAAAGAAAAATACTGACAAGTCTCAGTGTATCAAACCTTAAAATCTTTGTATGACAAACGGTGAGAAAGTGTTTGGAATATATGTATAAATACAGCATAAACATCCGGAGTATATGGGTCACACTTATAAAGGAAAAAAAGCCAAGAAAGTGACAGAAATCTGCAAAGCTGCTCAACTTCACTAGAAACTGCAGATATGTAAATTAAAATGAGTAACATCTTCACTATCAGATGGACAAAGATTTATGAGATCGGAACTGTCAGGTATAAGCAACAAGTAGAAAACAGAAGACCTCATAATGTGTTTTGGAGAGCATATGGCCATTAAGAAATAAACAGAATTTCAGTGTCTCCTTCACTCACACACTCCCTTCCAAGTAGCAGCCTAGAGGATATGCGTATACATGGTGACCATGTACAAGGGCAGGTTACTGTCCGGTGTGTGGCTGTTAGGATGGGCAGGTGCATAACAGGAAGTACTATAACTAAATTAGAAAAAAAGCAGTTCTAAATGAGTGGGTCTCAACCCTAGCCACACTTCAGAGTTGCCTAGAATCTTTAAAAAATTAGAATTCTAGGGCCCCACCCGAGAGATTCTGATTTAACTGACCCAGTGGAGGAGGAAAAGTCATAGGAATTTTCAAAAGCTCCCAGGTACACTAGTGGGAAATCAGGACCAAAAAGCAGTGATGTAGCTGTGCAAACTTGCCAAGTTCTCCAAGTTAAAAACAGAATTGTATAGCCGTATGTACAGTGTGAGGCTGCTCACGTGTTTTTAAAATATCACTTGATATAACCACAAGCAGGCAAAGGCCTAGAGGAGGCAGAGCAGGCCGGTGACAGCATTCACTGCTCGGGAAGGGAGTGGAGGTGCTGGCCCAGATCTAGGGCAACTCGGGCTCATCTAGGTGGTTTGGTTTCTTCTGAGAATCTACTCGTTTATTATTTAGGGTTCCCAAAATAATTTTTTTAGATATAGCATAATTTATCAAAATGCCAACTTCAATATTAAATAAAAAAAGCTAATTAAATCACAGTATGATTAAGACCTTCTGATTTAATTAGGCAACAAACATTATGTTTACTTAGGCTCCAATTCCATGCTTAAAGTGTTTTTATTAAAATCAACTAAGTGGATAAAAATCTCAAAATCCTAGAATCAAATTTTATGCAATG
The DNA here is from genome assembly GCF_053883595.1 of Heterocephalus glaber. NCBI lineage: Eukaryota > Metazoa > Chordata > Mammalia > Rodentia > Bathyergidae > Heterocephalus > Heterocephalus glaber. Next base: position 12,643,631 of record NW_028258315.1, read on the forward strand.
AAAATATGTAAGGGGCTGAGGATTTAGCTCGGTGGTGCCACCGCCTGCCTCACAAGCACAATGTCCGGAGTTCGATCCCCAGTACCAATAAATAAATAAATAGATGGATAAATGAATGAAAGAAATATGTAAAAACTGCTCTCGTAAGAACTGAGGCTGGAGGCTCCTGCCTCCTGTCCCTTCCATAGGCAGGGGGCACAGTTGTGCCATGGTCTTCGCAGCTCATCTGCTGTCTTCACTGCCCCTCGCCTTCCTGGCACCTTGGGTCACAGTTTCCACTTTCAGAAGTTTTCAAATAGACTCAGTGATTTAAGAAAAAAGACAAATTCACTTTTATAAATGATATAACGAAGGGAAAAACTGGAAAGAAGAGAATCGCCAAGGAAGACTGGCTTATGCCACAAACCAAGGGCCACTCTGCTCCTGGGATGCGAGCGGGGTTTGGCGCCGAGCTGCCCCATCCAGGCAGCTTCCTCACTAAGAGGGTCGCTCCAGATCACCACATACCAGGCTCTTAAAAGTCCTGCTGCCCAGCCTCTGCTGCACAGAAGAAAGCCAAGTGACACAGTGCTGGCCACTAACACACATGTCCCTGACTTACGACAATTTGCAGATTTTTCAACTTGACAACGATGTTGAAAGTGATACGCATTCAGGAGAAAGTGCAGGTGGAATTCTGAATCTGGGTCTTAGCTCAGGCTGCTGGCACATGGTCTTACACTCTTTTGCCCATCCAGGCACACAATCACGAAGAAAGTCCACCCACACTGTGGCTGCTAAACTCTGATGTTCAGAAGGTGCAGTGAACTACATCTTCGCCTTATGATGGTTTACTGGGATGCAGCCCCACCATAAGCTGAGGAGCATCTGTATACATGCACAAGGAAAGCCTGCTTGTGACTTGACGGGCTTCTCCCTTTTCCTCCCTCACACTTATCTTTGCCCTCCCCTTCCTTCCTGCCCAGAACACAGATCTCATTCATGGCTTCTGGACCAACAGGACTGGAAGGACTGTGTCTAATGCTGGAGCAAAATGACAGGAGTCCATACTGTGGTGCTGTAGCACCACCTGTGGTCTGCTTCACCTCTGGACTTCCGGTTACAAGTTTCCATTACTTGGGTCTCCCATTATAGTACATGCCAGCAAACTCAAACCCTACATAATACATGTAGAAGGGTCATTCTAGATAAAGCCAGTGGGTTCTGGGCCAGGATACGGGATACTATAGACCAAACACTGTCAAAATGTAGCCTGCAATGCTGTGTTCCAGACCTGGCACTCTTTAGTACATGTCATGTCTATGGTTGCTTTTGGGCTCCAGCAACAGAGACAGGTCTGTGGCCACCACACTGGAGAAGTTCACTATCTGGCTTTACACAGGACGCATTTACTGAGCCCCGGCTGCAGAGGGTCCACTCATAATTACAGCAGCACCAGGAGGTTAGGTTCTCTCCACCACTCACCCAATAATTAGCCAAAAACACCCCTCACCAGCTGTGGCAAAGAATCCCGGTACTTGTTATTTAACTGGTTCACGAAGCATCGGATGATCCAGTAGCAGTCCACACTATCTTCCACCATCTCTTCCATGGCTTTAGCAATGGCAAGAAATACTTCATCTTCTGGCTCCTGAAAGATTCATAGAAGATCTTAAGAGGGGGCGGGAGAAGAGAGGAAGACACAGTTCTATAATAAAAATGAAACCTTGCCACTTTTGAAAAAGCTGTATTAATAAGTCAAAGTCTGATCAAAAAATAGTAAAGAGAAGTGGGGCGGGGAGATGAGGGACTTTAGAAATCTATCTGAAGAGGTGCTGTTTAAGGACTCATTTTTAGGGAGCCTCCACCTTCTAACACTGAGCTCATCACAAAGTCAACACAAACCGGGAGCAAGTCTCTGACTCTCTCCACCCAGAATCACTCACAGTGCTAGACCAGGATCTCCTCCAAAAGTATGTGATTAAACAGCATGTATTTGGACACACTTGTCAGCAGAGTAGTTTGCAAATACTGAAGGACTTCAGAAGGACTTCTGCTTTGCTTTTAGGGAGTTTGCTTTATTTCAAAGCATTCATGCATATATTTAGAATTCTGCCCTATCTTAAGCTCCTAAATTTAAAAGTCTCTAGAACCAGAACTTGAGGAATCAAGAGAATGTGCATCAATACTCAGAACATGAAAGTAAAGCCTCAAGTAAATTTCAACAGAGAAATCCTATAAAAACTGCAACCTGGGCTGGGAATTTGGCCCAGTATTAGAGCACCTGCATTACATGTGCAAAGGTCCTGGGTTCAATCCCAGGCATTGGAAAAAAAAAATAATAAGCACTTGGAACTTTGTCTGGAAATCTGTTTTGTTTTCCGACACTGTAATCATACAGAAAAGCTTTACATTTTCATCTAGGATTTCGTAGCTGATCCATTTTAATGTTAAAATGAAATTAAGCATCTTTCTACTTCCCTAAAAAAATTCCAAGTTACATCCAAAATTCAATTTTAATAAAAGTATCTCACTTTTAGGCACTCTTTTAAATTGTTAGTATTCTATAAATTACTGAGAATAATAGCATCATAGAAAATTAATTCTTCTAAGCAACGATGTGTCAGAGAAGGGAAGAGAAATCTCCTTTCTTAGACTCCCATGCAATCCTGGGTCTGATGCTAGATGCCCTTGGAGGTCACCAACTCTCCCTCTTCCAGCAAGAGGACCAACGCCCTTCGGCCGGCTACATTTCTGCCTGAGTATCACCACACAGTCTCACTAATGGATAAAGAAGGAGCAGGGCTTGGTGACTGGGGAGACAGGGACCCAAACACTTGAATAGCAAGTGTGCCCTGGTCTGGTTGGGAGCAGGACAAACTGAGTAAAGACCTACCGTTTACACTTCTGGAGCTAACAGGTTATCCTAATTTAGTTTGTAACTGAAAGACTCGTGTGCCGTATTGGCAACTTCATTGTCCCCATGATAGTGATGTGACAAGTTCCAACTATTTTTTCGAAAATTTCTCTCTCTTGATAAATTTTCAGTGAAAGTCAATTACCTTTGTTAGCTCTAAGATTGGTCCATGAGTATTATATCATTAAATTCAAAAAATAAAAATAAATATTTTTATTACGGATTGCAGTCTAATCTGCCAATAAATTGATTTTGTGGATCAGCAAAACTTACAAGCAATTCCCTGTTTGAACCATTCACTCTGTTTTAGCCAAACAAACCATTAAAATGCCCAGCTAGAACTGCAGCAAAATAACCAAAGCTTGAAATCTATAATTATTCCTCTGCCTGCCCACTTCTTCCTCCTCTCCCGAAGAGTAAGTAGCCCAAGGAACTGAGGTAAGGGATTTGCTGGAGGTGAAGTGAACAAAGCGGCCTGGAGCTGGGGACTGCAGCAGAGCAGGTGGGCAAGGCCAAAGTGGAGGCTGAGGCTGATGAGGGTCAGGGCTGGAGGGGACAGGAGCAGCCAGGGACCACCTCGACCCGCAGGTCCAGGGCCAAGGGGCCAGAGGCACCTGCAGGTCGAGGTCAAGGTGGCTGGTGCTGCTGGGTACTTGTAGGAAAAGAGCAAGGAAGCAGAGAAGTGAATGTATCAGGGCCGAGCAGAGCCCTTTCACATCTGTGCTGTCAAGGGAAGGTGCAAATGCAGAAAGGGTAAAGGGTGGAATGAGTTTGTGATATTGGACTGAAATCGAACGCATCAGTAGGAACTCCAAATCTTAGGCATATATAGGTATGATGTATGTAGGTGTATGATTATATACACTCATATACATAACATACAGGGTGTAATATAAAGTCATGGTAAATGTTTAAATATTTTTGAAAATGACCACAGTAAAAGACACATTGCCATTAATCCCCCTCAGTATACCTTTCCCTTGCTTAAAACACTCATCCCATCATTTTTGCCACTTTCTGAAGTAGTTCTGTAAGTCCTCTTTCCTGAGTGTCTTAGTGAGGTGGCACCAGAAATACAGTGAGTGCCGCTGCCTAGTTCTATTCAGTGGAAAAGCAGCCTCCTAAAAACACTACAGTGTGTCCTCTTCCACTTTATTCACCAGAGGTGCACCTCGAGGCTTCTGGCTTTTCCTCAAAATGACCATGGAAGGTAAATGTTTGGAATCGATTCAGAACATCAAGACAGCCATGACAATGCAACTAAGGACACTCAGGAAAGAGGGCTTCCAGAACTGCTTCAAAAAGTGGCAAGAATGATGGGATATGTGTGTGAAGCGAGGGGGATTATTTGTGGGGGTATGAACGCCAATGTGTCTTTTACTGTAAATTTAAATTTAAACATTCACTGTGGTTTTTGACCACACCTGGAGCTAGGGGCATAGCTCAGTGGCAGAGCACTTGTCTGGCAAGTGCAAGGCCAGGTTCCATCCCCCGTGCCAAAACAACACAAAACAAAAATCCCCTACCTATAACATGTATGCAGATATATAGACAGATGTACGTGAATGTGTGTGTACATACATGTGTTTCCTACCTCTGTCTACTGAGACAGTCTAGAAACAATGACAGCCTAGAATAATGAACATACATGGTATCTTATTTTTGGTTTCTAAATATCACACTCCCCTGCAAAAAGAAGTGGCTGATTCCACAGCTGCAGCACAGAAAGTACAAAATGAGCCCGGAGCATCTTGTTGTGGCAGAAAGGCAGGAAATATTCAAACTGATGGGAAAGGCATGGAAGGGGTTGCCGCTGACGAAGTGTGGCACAGTCTGAGCCCCAAAACTAACAGCAGTCACTGATTATAGGGCACTGGATAAAAAAGGGCTCCACAAGTTCATACTGGTATCAATAAACACAAGAAGGAAAACTCTTCTCTATGTTAGAAAACCAACTAAATGTGGAAGGAATGAAAAATAAATTAACCATTTGGCAGCCACCATGGTAAAAATTGTTTTAGGCAAGAATGGTGAGTGGGTAGATTTTTACAAGTCTCAAAGTACCTTGCCCCCGGTTACTTACTAATTACATAGGAAAATAGTAACTTTACAGCGGAGAAAGCTGGCAACACCACTTTCATAACTGATCAAAGCTACAGCAACCTCTGTGGTGCTCTTGCCAGTAGTGCACAGCCAGATTCCAATCACGAGGAAACATCAGAAACGCTCCACTGGCTAGCACATTTCAAAAGTGTCCAGGTCATGAAAGCACAAGAAAAGTCTGAGGAGCTGTTCCAGATTAAGGCAGACTAAGACATGGTCACTTAAGGTAAGGTGTGATCGGGGACTGGATCCTGGATCAAAAGAAGGGCATCAGTGGAACAATCAGCAAAACCTCAGTATGGTCTAGAGCTTAGCTCTGAGTGTTGTATGAAGGCCAATTTTCTGGTTTTGATCATTAGACCGTGGTTATGTAAGAGGTGGCAGCTGAGAGTTCTGAGTGATGCTGTACTATTTTTTTCAACATTTTTGTACACCCAAAATTATTTAAAGGTGAAAAGTTAAAACATAAAGTTCTCTTAAAACTTAAAAAAAAAATCAGCAGATGTTAAAACTCATGGATAAAAGTTTAGTAAGGACTAGGATAACTACACAGCAGTTTTAAAGTCTCTCTCCACAAAGGGACATAGTAATAGGAAGGGAAAAAATCTCCAGCGGAAAACCCAGCAGGCACAAGTGAACCTTTCATGGGACAAATCCACAAGGGGTGCCTCTAGCCATCACCCCAGGTACGGTCCCTGCCGAAAGCAAATAACCAGGCTATAACCAGGAGGGAGCACCAGCCAGACCACAGTGAGGGGCTGTTGCAAAATAACTGACCTACACCCCTCAAAAGTGTCAAGGGCATGACAAGGAGGAAAAAATAAGACAACAGACCCAAATCAGAGGTGACTAAAACAATATAACAACTCTACGCAATCTATAATCCAAGGTTGAATCCTCAACCAGAACTTTTATTGTGTATTTGTGAAAAAGGGCATTACAGGAACAACTGGTCAAATGTGAATCGAGTCTACAGGTGAGATGTTAATACTGCATCAACTTTGGCTTCTTGGTTTTGATGACTGTACTACTGAGGGTGTCATTTTTAGAAGTGAAAGAATCTGAGGACATAGGACACCATGTCTGGGTCTCATTCACAAAAGGTTTGAAAAAGGAAGTATGTGCACATATATAAGAAAAATGACAAAGCAAATGTCATAAATGTTAACAGCTGGGGAATCCAGCCAAAGAGTGTATAGGAATTCTTGCAACTTTTCTTTTCCTTTGAAATTATAATCATGTGCTGCATAACAACGTTTTAGATGACAAGGGGCCCAAAATATGATGGTGCTCCAATAAGTCTAAATTGCCTAGTGACACTGCAGCTCTCTAATTCAAGTCAGTATGTTCTATAATGTTTGCACGATGATGAAACTGTCCAATGATACATTTCTCAGAACGTAGCCCCATCTGAAAGCAATGTGTGACTACAGTATTGAGAAATAAACTGTATTTTTTAAAAAATAAGGCAGATTAGGTCAGCATGTACAGGGCCATGGACAGCATGCAAAGACAGGTTGCTTTCATTTTACTGACTGAGAAGCCACTGAAACTTTCAAGGCAAAACATGGTGCAATCAAAGGTTGGCCAAATGGGACAGTTAAGAGTTAACACTCTAGAAGGCTGAGGTGGAAGATCATAAGATCATAAGTTGCCCACTACCATGGGCAACTTAGCAACTTAGTAAGACACTGGCTCAAGATTAGAAAAGGGCTGGGGAGGTAGCTCAAGACAAAGGCACTGGGTTCAATCCCTAGTAATGGGGGAGGTGAAATTAGATATCAAGCAAGATTTTCACTAACCAGCCGAAAGGAGGGACTTCGAGGCAACTTCCCAGACTCCAGCTGATACATGCGAAGATAGACTTCCACCTGAGGGGTGGCATCACTGACGAAGCGAATCACTTTCAGGCCGTGAAGGACGTCACAGTACTGATCCTTGTGGTACATCATGACCTGGGTGTGAGACTCATGGTGGGGAGGCAGGATCCCTATAAAGACCCAGAACAAAATGGGCAAAATACTAAGAGGCCAGTTCGAACCGTACCTCTACTAAAAAGAACCCTGTGAGATCCAGCCTAAGGATTAGACCAGACTTCATACAAACATTTACCACCACGTAGATTCTTTTAGCAACTCTCACTGTAAGAATCTCAAGGGCTGTATATTATCAATATCAGAATGATGACTTTCTTTTTTGGTACAGGGATCAAACTCGGGACCTTGCGTTTTCAAGGCAGGCAGCAGAACCACTGAGCTAAATCCCTGGCCCAAGAATGATGACATTTAATCACTGATATTAAAGAGGAATGAAATGGCATCATGAAAGCCTTGAAATAAGCACATCACATAATTTCAAGATGATAACAGCCACAGGAGAGCTGTCAGGCTGGCGCCACCTTGCGCCCCCAGGGCCCTCTCTCCCATTTTGGCACTTGGCCTCCTACACCTCAGAACCAGCAGCCTGTCCAATCCTCCTTCCCGACAGCAGTCAAAGCTTGTTCATGAAGGATCCTCTCTTCGGGGCCAGAGAAGTCCCCGATCTTCACTGATGAGGTCACCTTACACTGCATTTCTATGGCAGTTTATGCTCCTTACTCCACTGAAACATGGCATCTGCTCTTTAGGCTATGGCATGGGAACCACATCTCTTCTGCAAGCAAGTGACATCGTAAACACATAGTGGGGAGGACCACTGGGCATGCCTGCAGTAACTCTAGGCTCTCATCTCAGGTCTGCTAAGCCCAGGACTCTCGAGAATGTGCCTATCCCTCTGGGCTCTTGTTTCCAAATTTAGCAGAGGCAGGAGATGGGACAGACAAGCATTTCCATGATGTTCTCTGCAGAGTCCAAGCCCCAAGCATCTTCCTAAGAAAAGGAAATCATGGACAGACATCTGAGGAGTGGTGGCGATGAATTTCCAAAGCTCTGTTTTGCTACAAGGCAAAACAGTTATTTATTCCAGCCTCACTCAAGGTTACCCAGCTGTACAGAAGCACAGACTCTGGATTCAAAGTTTCTAGCTCTACGATTAACTGGCTGGGGACCCTCTGACAGTTTCTTCTGTCTCCCTATGGCTTAGCTTCTCCAGCTGAAGAATGGGAATAGCAATACCTAACCTAAGGCAGGTGCTGTGATGAATAAATCAATATACAGAAAGCACTCAGAATAGTACCTGGCCATGCTAAGTTAGGATCAGTGCAAGCTAGTACATTTGACTCCGGCTCACTCTTTAGTGCAAAACACCACAGTTCCAGTATTCTGGGAAACAAAAGGTAGATGAGCTCAAAGGTGTCCAACTAACCTACTTGTCTAAATGTTCCCTTTCCTGACACAAACTTTCACTCACCATAGCTAGGGGGCTCCGTGCTAGGCTTTCAGAGAAGCCAAGGGAATACATTACTGTCCTCCACACCTGGACTAATGCAGATTAAACAACTGTACCTTGATTACACTACTACAGGCAGCACAATGCCTCCCATGTTACACCTTAAACTATTTTGTCAGGGTTGGTCCTAAAAAGTCTCTTTCTGATATTTACTTAAAACGTTAGCAGGAATCTGGCATCCAAAGATCCCTGAGCAATCAAACAAGAAAAATACACACAGCAAAAAACAAAAAAACAAAAAAACCGCTGCTAGGAAGAGTCCTTCACATTGTAAAAGCTCTGAATTTTTGGTGTCTTTACCTCAAGAAAATAACAATCATTTACATGATAATGAAAGGCAAGAGAATCAGAGACAATGAACAAGCCAGATAGGACCTGACACTCGGGAAATGTGGCAAAGCACAACAGTGCATCTCCCACCGACCTGGAGCAGTTACTAAGACATGGTACCTCCGAGCATAGAAGGGACACTGTCAACATGACTACCTAAGATGCACCCGGGAAGGCAAGTATTTTGATGACCAAAGGAAATAAGATTTAGGGGGAAAATGCTCTGGGAAAAACATATGTAGTTGCTGCCATTTCTGTAGACCGTAACTGCAGAATGATCTACCAGACAGAAGCATACAAGGCTGTGAAGATGCTTAACCAAGAGGCATTCAGTGGGGCTTTCTAGAATGGCTCATATTCTCTTGCCACCTCCACATTACACAGCCACATTTAGGGCTGCGGGATTCTCAAGTTGTGAAAATACACATTTGGGAAAGAAAACAGGGTCCATAATCTATCCTACCTTCACATGAGTTGTACAAAAAAGCTTAAATCCACCGGGGATTTAGCTTAGTGGTTCCACCGCCTGCCTTGCAAGCACAAGGACCTGAGTTCGAACCCCGGTACCAAAAAACCCCCCAAAAAACAACAAAAAAAGCTTAAATCCTAGCTCCGTCACTTGCAGACTGTAAGACCTTCCTCATAGGCCAGGTGTGGGACCTCCCAGGCTTTTTCCCATCTGTACAACTGGGCTCTCATGATCTGACTGGGAGCAATTCTAGGACTGCTCCATGTCATTGACGGAATCCACTCAGCTTTGTGAGTGGCACATAGGGAGCCCCATTAAATAGCAGTACCAGTTCGTATTCCACATGAAGCTCCATCCTCACCATTGTCAGAGGTTATAGCAAACAAACTGTTTAAGAAAGAATTGGAGGGAGGTAATAGATGGGTATGACATGCTTTAGGAGGCTCAACAATGATAGGGAAAAACATCTTGGGCTCAAAAGAGCTGCTGTTGGCTCCTGTGCTGGCTGCTTCTTTCCATAAAAACTAAGCAAGTCCATTTTCTTCTCATCACTAGAACTCATTACTTACACTGTTAGGAAAAGAAAACTCCGATTCCTTTTTGAGTCTGATAGTACACACGAAGAAGTGGCACCTCCACTCTGAGAATCACAAAATATAACAAATTTAAAGCTAAGTAACTTCAACATTCTCACTGTACAGATTCGAAAGATGAGCCACAGAGGGGGGTCTTTCTCCAGATGCCCGGGCTCACAGCAAAGAGCAGACCAGTTCTCCTTTCTCCCAGCCCAAAGTTCTGCCACACCTCTTCTCAGGAATGTACATGACTTCCTTTTCCACCACTAACAGGCTGATGATCCTAGAGTAATATTTAATGTATTTCTGCTTAAGTCACGACCGGAGGAAGACCCCAAACTCAGTAAAGATCCTAACCACTTCCACCCTTTCAGACTGTGACATGACAAAGAAGCCCATTATTCAATGCTTTCAAAGATAAATTCCCCAACATCTGGGTCTCATACCTAGAAGCACCTTCCATACCAATGCTCGGTACATGGATGGGAGAGGGAACCTCTGGCTAAAAGTACAAAGTTTCTCAATATCTAGAGGAAGAAAATACAGTTAGTTAGAAGCTTTTCATGCTAATTACACTATGCATAAGTGGATTTCATTTTTTTCTAATTGAAAGGATAGTTGAGACATTTCTTCAGGAAAAGTCTACCATATGGTCGGCAAATGTAGGAAAGGCAATACTGGTCTGATTTTTAGCCCAGGTCTTGTATCATCTTAGCTATTTAAAACAATTAGCATTTTACAGTATAAGAGATGCATTTTGCATATATTACTACCTTCTTTACAATATTAGTGGTAGTTAATAAACAACTCATCTCATTTCACCCACATTATAAGCCTATTTGGGGAGTTGTTGTTATGAAGATACAGAAGAGAAGGTCAAAGCAGTTAGTGATCCATCAGTTAACACCCTGATAAGAAGTATTATCAGTCCTCAGATCCCAAAAATTTACATTTAACAGTCCTGGCCCTCAATTCTTCTTATCAAAGAAACATTATAACACTAGACCTACTTGAAACATGGACTCCACAATGAGACCAAAATCAGGTGTGAAATATTTCTGATATTTAAAAGCTCTCTATGCTGGGTAGGGTGCAGGGCACTTGCCTAGCAAATGTGAGGCCCTGGGTTTGATCTCAGCACAAATAAAAACAAAACAAAAAACAAGCAAATAAATAGCATTCTATGCAAATAAAGCTTTTTAAACTAGGGTTTAATTTATTTCACTTTGACTAATGGCTGACTTTATTATCACTAAACATCAATATATAATGCAGTCGGGCCAGGGATTTAGCTCAGTGGTTCCATTGCTTGCCTTGCAAGCACAAGGACCCGAGTTTGATCCTTGGTACAAAAAAAATATATATATATATATAATGGAGTCTTGGTATTTCCACAAAGGCAAATCATGACTGAAGTTGCTGCAAGTTTACCTAGAAGCTATGATGACATATCTGCAAACTGACGAAAGGAAGCATAAAGGATTAATAAGGACAAGTGTTACTGTTTAAAAGACCTTGCAAAAACTTCTGTCAGTGAAATGTAAATTTGAAAATTCCAGAACTTTTCTCAAAACATAACATTCTGATGTTATATCACTGAAGAATATAACAAGTAACAAATATCCTTAGATGTCTTTGAAGATATTTATCTCAAAATAATTGAGAAGACTGAGAACCAATAAGCTTTTGTGTACATACATGTGTGTGCTTTTACGTGTGTGTGTTTGTGTGTGTGTGTGTGTGTGTTGCTTGGAAAATGAACCCAGGGCCTTCACACTGAGCTACATCCCAGCTCTTTTCTTATTTTTAATTTTGAAACAGGGTCTCACTAAATTGCTAAGTTGCCAAAGCTGGGCTCACACTGGCGATCCTCCTGCCTCAGCCTCCTAAGTAGCTGGGATAACAGGTGTGCACCACCAACCCCAGCTGAACCAATAAGCTTAATGAAACATGTAAAACTCACCCAAACGGTCATCTTTCAGGAGGATTTCCAATGACTTCTTTTCTTCAACCCCACGAAACCCCACTTTCTCATAATATACTGAACGAAAGTTTCTCTGAGAGTCTTCAGTCATGTTTCATTCTTAGAGGAGAGAAAAGAGAAAGCTGGGAACAGGGGAAACACAGAGACAAAGAACAAAGCAATGGAAAATTTGCCAGTGATTTTCTCCACCTTTTCACTTAGCTATGCTATGATAAACTGCTGGCTCTTGCAGGGGACTTGATATTAAATCATTGCATTTATGCAACTAACACAATCTCACCTGTGCACCTTGGCCAAAAATTAAGACATAAGTCAATGGCTCTGTGCTAAAACAGACTACACAAGGTTTATGCACTAGCATTTCTATTCTTCTCAGCAGAGCTCCTAGCACAATGGATATTCTGTAGCCATTGTAAAGGGCAAAGAACTAAGTTACTGAAAAGTCAGGTAAGATTGTATGTCGCAGCACAAAGTGGCTACGAAACAGTATACACTGGTTCTGTTTTTTCAAAATATACATTAAAAATTAAGACTATATTCCAAAATAGTAACAATAATTATCTATAATAGGATCCCAGATGCTTTTAACTGTCTTTCCTTTGCTTAGCTGTGCTTTCTAAAGTGGGCATTTTGTAAAATGAAAATTTTAAGTCCTAGAAAGATAAAAAGTCACAAGTTCCTCCCTTATTTTTCTTTTATTTTAAACACTGTACTTCAAAACCCCCAGTAGATATACATTATTATAATCAGAAGAGGGTCAGGAGCAGGCAATTGAAAGGTGACAGCCACAAAACTGGAGGTAGAAAAACGACATAAAATCTGGCCTGAGGACTTAAACAGCTCAGTGATCCCCGGCTGTTTCCGGAGAACCTTCCTAGTGTTGACGGGATAGCATCAAGAAAAACTCAAGTTATGTTGGTGTTTCAAGAACAGTAAAGATGTAATCCATTTCCCAAAAAATACTGCACTGCCTCGTCCAAACGTTTCAAGTGCTAGTGCAAAAAGGAAGTGCTCAGTTATTAAAAATCGGAGACGTTTCCCGTGACCAGCGGAAGGTCTCTTCCTTATTGAAAAGATATCCTGATTAGGATTCGTTTAGGAAACGAGCAGATGCTTAAAAAAAAAAAAAAAAATCCAAAGTATTAAAGCGCAAAATGAGTTGAAGATTTGCTTTTGAAAGGCATTCAAAGCTCCCTGTTGTCTAAGGACAGCCATTCTAAGATGGCACTAGCATGGCAAAGGCGACCGGTTGGCAGAAATACTGTCAGTGACATCTGCTGCCCACCTGACAGGAAAGGTGAGCACGACCTGGTCCCAGACCCCAAGTCCCACTGTCGAAATTCTGTACGCTTCACCTCAGCAGTGGAAACACAACCGGGTTGGGGCCAGGGTCCGCGGGAGGCAGCGGAAACCAGGCAGTGGGCGCTGCTGGACCGCAGGGTCTGGGCGCGCGGGGGCAGACGGCGTCGGGACACCTGCGCGCGCCGGGCCGGCCGAGGAGCCGCGACCCCGACACCACCGCAGCCAAACCGGCCGCCGGATGGGACGTCAGCCCTGGCGGGGGCGGGAGCCGAGCGCACGCGTGCTAGCGCAGAGGACGTGCACAGGAAGCTCCGCCCATCCCCCCCGCGCGGCGGCGGTTACGCTCTAAGGAGCAGGGGTGTCCTCTCCGCTGGTCCGTCCGGGGGCCGGGGCCCTGTGCCATGGGCCCCCGTGCCATGGGGCCCCGTTCCTCCTACCCTTCCCTGTCCCTGATGGAGGAGACCCGAGCCCCAGCCCGTGCCTCTCCAGCTCCTTCCGGGGACGGCCCGGCGTGTTGAAATAAATGGAAACCAACCAAAGGAGAAGCTGCAGAGCTGTTTCATCAGAGCTGGCCGTCGCCAGAGGGTCAGCCCGTCTGCCCCCGGCGCTAGTCTCTTGCAGCAACTCAGGGCGGGCGGAGGAGGGGAGCTGACGCGAGCGGGGAGGGGCTGGGCTGCTGGGCTTTCCCTAGTTGGTCCTAAGTCGGAAGCAGGGACAGAAGATAGGAAAACTTATTTATAAATGAATCGTGGCCATTTGGGGTCAGCTGTTACAGAAGTGACTTCCGCTTCCTGGGTTGTCACTAGAGACAGCAGGCTGTCTTCCTGCAGGTGTGACAGAGCGGGCTGGTTTCCTGGGCTTTTTTTTTTTTGGTACGGGGGATGGAACTCGGGACCTTGCGCTTGCCAGGCAGGCGGCGGAACCACTGAGTCAAATCCCCGGCCCTCCTGGGCTTTTTCTTGTAGACGAAGAGCTGGTTTTCTGCACAGGTTAATAAGATCAGGGTTCTGTTTTATACATGGCCAGGCTGTTGTCTGTATATTCAGCCTCTCAGGTAAAATACTATAAAAATAGGTTACAAATGATGTGAAAAAAAAAAAAAGATTCGCGAAATGCACGCTCCAATTTGTTATTAGATTCAATAGGCATAAAGTTACTCTTTAAAGTGGCTTTTAACATCGCAGGACCCTAGCCTGGCTGCAGAGCACTTCCCTGTCTTTGCCTCCTCGGGAAGTGGGAAATTCTTCCAGGAGTTGATTACTCTACCTAGCCTTAGGGCAAGTCCTAACTTATCCAATCTTATCTCTAACTAGTGCGTTAAAAGGATTAAATGAGAACGTGCATAAACGGGGTGGCCTGGTGCCTCGTATGTGACACAGGAGGGAGGTATGTGCACCAGCTGCTATTTGCAAAATCTCGACAGCAATATGACTACTTTTAACTGTCCTTCGTTATGCTTTCTGATGAACTTGTAAACCGAATATTTAGAAATTTCTACAGGAGATTTGTCTCCTTAAGGCTGTTCTCAATTTTCAGACAAGGTGACACTTTTTAAAAAAATCTCCGCACAAAATCTTACAATGCCCTCCCCCTTCACTCAAAGTAAAAAAGTCTTCAGAACAATAGCCTCCCACGCTTTTCACAATATGTCTCCTCCTACCTCGCCCCCATTTACTACTAGGAACTCTCCTGCCCTATGTCCCTCCCTATTTGTGGATAGTCTGTCCTCCTCAGCCATATTCAGATGTCCCCTTTCCGAGGCCTGCTCTTACCATCCTACCTAAAATTGCAGTCCTTCCCTGCCTCTGAAGCCCTTGTACCCAGATCTTCCTCTCACTCCTCATCACCTTCTATATAAATTACTTATTTATTTATTTAGGCTTTGTCCTCCCAGAATGTCGGCTCCACGAGGTCAGGAGTCTCAGCTTTGTTAATGGATCCATCCTGAGTTCATAGAACAGTGCCTGGCACCTAGTGCTTAACGCAGACTCAGTGAATGAAAAGGGGTCCCACACGTGAGAATGGGCGGCCATCCTTTCTTAAAATCATGTTTTTGAGCTGTTAGAGGTCAAATGGTTAGTCCTTGGACTCCTAACGCAACACAGATTCTACAATAAGGCATACAGGTAAAGCACCTTGAGGAGTTTAATTGAAATAAGTTTAAGAGGCACAGCTGCATTTTATTTAAATATATAATTTAACTGTTCCTGTGTGGCCGCCTCACTTCTCACTGCCTTGTAACTTACTGCCCTCTGGTGGTTAATTGTTTTTACTAAATTATGGAAGTCATTGTAGCGCTAGTCGTAGAATCACACCCTAAATTTAAGAGGCTCTTACAGGTCAGCTAGTCCTATTAACTGTGGTGCCGAGAGCTAAACTTCAGCACATAATGAGGGGAGAACATATTCAGAAGTGCCGTCATATCTTTCAACTTTTAGATTCACTTTGGTAGAATACTAATTGTCAGACACTATCAGCCCCCAAACAATTCCTCTTCTTTGTTTAGAGAGAAGGAAATAGACGCCCAGTGAGGTTACAAGGCAACTGTTTTCATGTTGAATAGCAACTAAAATTCTATAGTAAGAATCTCATCAGAGTCTGATTGGTGCTATGGTTTGGATCTAATATACCCCAATGGCTTCTGTGTTGAAGGCTTGGTTCTCAGTTTGGAAGGTGGTGTGACTGGTAAGAGGTGGGGCCTAGAGGGAGGAGTTAGGTCATACAGGGTGTCCTCAAAAGGCCTCGTGAAATGCCAGTCTCTCCTTTCCTGGTTCTCAGCCACCACGAGGTACAAAGCTTTGCTGTACCACACACTCCCCACCAGAATGTGCTGCCTTGCCACAGGCTCAAAAGCAATGGGGCCACCTGAATGAGCCAAAATAAACCTTTGTTCTTTATTTGTTTGCTTATTATTGTACTGGGAATCGAATCCAGGGCCTCCTGCGTGCTAGACAAGTATTCTCCTATTGAGCTACATCACTAGCACTTTTTAATATTTTGAGACAGGATCTCACTAAGTTGTCCAAGCTAGCCTCAAACTTGTGAACCTTCTGCCTCACTCTCCTGAATAGCTGAGATTACAAGTGTGCGCCACTATGCCCAGCTCAACCTTTTCTCTTTTAAGTTGGTTTATGTCATGCATTTGTTACATTAACAGAAAGCCTCCTAACACAATTGGTGAATGTATAAATTCAGATAATTCATGGGTCAAGCCACATCTTCACAACATCTAAAGAGAGACAAATGTGAGGGAGGCTCATTTCCTTCATTTTGGCGACTTGGCTAAAAAATCCTGAACTGGTTTGACTCAGTTGTTGCCAGTAACATAGACATATTTGCATCTTTCCACGGTGTGGGAGTTTATTGAATAACAATAAATTGACAAGCTACATCAATTTCATCAGCCTTATCTGACCAAGTACTCAAGGTTCACTTTGTAGCTAATAGCTGGGAAATCAGGGCCTTTTATTTCAATCTTAATTACTAATATTTGAACACTAAATTCACATATGATTTATCAGAACATAGAAAAACGGATTAACAATGGTTTCAGGATTTGAAGAGACAGAATTAAATAACGAGAATTTACAGGGATCTGAAAAGTCACCACGGGTATCTACTTTCTGTTGTAAATTCTTTTCTCTGGGAAATACTAATTTTTACCTATATCATTTGGTCCTGGTATGTGTTTACATAACTTTTAGGACGCAGAAATGTCCTGCTAGAGAAAAGAGGTGTCAATTTGTCAAAACTGGTGGCAGAGGTATCATGTAGGTTTGATTATATAGATATCCCATGCTGCCCTGGGGTATGTGACCTCTGATTATAGCTGTAGGCTGCCTAGTGTGTACGGGCCATTTAACAAATAATGGTTCCATTAACTACTGATAGTTGCTCGGCTGTGGTCCCACCTTATATTTTGCATGAGTCTTTGACAATTTTAGTGTCAAGATGGCAGTTAAAGCCAGCAGTGTAGAAACATAAACTTCATTTCAATGAAACTCAAAAAAAATTTATAAGATAAAGCTTGCAAAAGCAAGGGAGATCAAGGAGGACATATGTAAGGAGAGAAAACAGAGGTCTAGGGAACAAAGAGTGGTGACAAGACCATCTCTCAACTCAGTTTGAGTCTGCGATACAATGGAAGAGCAACCCTCCTGCAGGAGCAATTACAAGATCTGGACCAAAACAAAGAAGAAAAAATAACAACCCTTGAAGGCACTGGAGTGTGCTCTTTGGAGAGCGCTTCGTGAGTTTGGATGAGAAGGAGATGGAAAAAACAGCAGTAGAAGAATGAGATAGAAGAAAGGATAGACTAGAACAGAAGGGTGCAGCTGGGGTGGAGATGTGAGGAGGTAAAGACCAACCAGGAAAGGGGACATCACAGAGGCCAAGGAAATAGAGCCACTTTAAGTGTGAGTGGTCCCTGTGGCCCGGTGCTGTGACAGGCAAGTGACTTGAACACTGCCAATAAATCTCCTGCCCTTGACACTGTGCTGCAGACTTGTTCACACTTCTACTTCCACCTGAAAATGCTTTGCTACCATTTCTGAACATCCCAATCTTACCCAATTTCGAGGCTTGGATAAAATTCCAGCTCCTCTGGAAACTCTGCATATGAATTATTCTCGACTTGGTCCCATCCCCCCTTTTCCTTTAACCTACTGGGTGCTGCAAGAAGCTCGTACAGACATAATTATCCATAATAATTCTCCCGTGATAAGGTATGTTTAAGTGAATAGTTTGACAGTTTGTATGTTTATCGAGATCTTATAGTCAAATTAAGTAAATGAAAATATATATAAATATTTTAACGTGTGGGGGACAAAAAGTCTGGGAAAACTATACACCAAGATGTTATCTCCTTGAAAAGGTTATCTTTGGAGTCAAAAAGGTTAACATGATTTTTAAAATTAGTCTTCTTGTAATTGTGATCAACATACATGGATTTCCACATATTTAAAGTATACATTTTGACGAGATTTCACATATATGCGTGTGTGTGTGTGTAAAACTGGTTTCAGAGTAGAAAATATACATTTCTTGTAGATGTCCTTTATCAGGCTGAAGGAGTTCCCTTCTATTTCTAGTCTGCTAAGAGTTTTTATCAGGAACAGATGCTGATTTTGTCAAATGCTTTTTCTGAAAATGCAGTGACAGTTATATAATTTTTATTTGTGCTTTGTAAATGTACTCAGTTACACTTATTTTCAAATGGCAAAGTGTATTTCTGGGATAAATTTTATTTGGCCATCATGTGTTGTTGCATTTATAGATCATTTGATTTACTAAAATTTTGTTTAGAATTTTTGCATCTATATCCATGAAGGATTGTTTTGTAGGGTTTTTTGTGTCGTTTTTATTTGATTTTAATATCAGGTTAATGCTGATCTTGTGGAAGGAAGAAAAGTGTCCCTGCTCTAGCATTTTATGGAAAAGTTCTTGTAGAATCAGTAGTGTTTTTTTCTTGAGTGTTTGGTAGCCTTCACCATTGAAACCATCCAGGTCAGGAGTTCTCTGTGGAAAGTTTTGAACTATAAATCATATTTTTAATAAATAAAGGGCTATTCTGGATATTTTTCTTCTTGAGTAAGCTTTGGTATTTTTAGGTTTTCCAAGGAATTTTTCCATTTCACCTAAACTGTTGAATACATTGACATAAGATTTTCATAACCCTCCTTATCTCTTTAATGGCTGTGGGATTTGTAGTCACATGCCCTATAGAAATGTCACCTCCCACATTCACGACCCTAGCAATCTGTATCTTTTCTCTTTTTTTCTTGATAGTCTGACAGAAAATTTATCAATTTTATAGATCTTCCTGGCTTTGGGGTTCACCAATTTTCTATATTTCTTTCCACCACTGATTTTTCACTTTTGTTATTTCCTTTCCGTGTATGTATGTGTCTATGTGGTACTGGGGTGAAACCCAGGGCCTTTGTACTGAACTGCAATCCTAGCCCTTTTTCTCATTTTTTTTGTTTCTTGAGTCAAGTTTTCACTAAGTCACTAAGTTGCCAAGGCTGGGCTCGAACTCATGACCCTCTTGCTTCAGCCTCCCAAGTGCTAGGATTACAGGTGTGCACCACCACACCTGGATTTCTTCTGCTGTAAGTTAATTTGCTCCTCTCCTCTGCTTCTTGCTGTAGAAACTGAGGCCACTCATTTGAAACTTTTCTTCCTTTCTAATATATGCATTTAGTGCTATAAATTTCCCCCTAAGTTTTACTTTAGCAGCATCGTGAAAATTTTGATATATTGTTTTTAAATTTTCATTATGTTCAAAAATACTCTAAAGTTTCCTTTTTGGGGCCAGGGATTTAGCTCAGTGGTTCCGCTGCCTGCCTCGCAAGCACAAGGACTGAGTTCGATCCCTGGTGCCAAAAAAATAAATTAATTAAATAAAATAAAATTTCCTTTTTGGTTATTTGCAGGTGAGTTATTTAATTTTCAAATATTTGAGGATTTTCCACAAACCTTTCTGGTTTTTATTTCTAATTCAATTCCATCATGGTCAGAGAACATACTTTTTATATTTTGAACGGTTTGAAAATTATTGTTTATAGGCAAAACTATGGCCTATCATTGTTAATATTCCACTTCCACTTGATGTGTACACTGATATTTTATACATGTCATATTTTTCAAATTAATTCTGTTCAATTTCTGTAATTAATTTTCTATTTGTCATATCAATTATTGTGAAGGTATAAAAATCTCCAACTATTACTATGAATTTTTATTTTTTTCTTTGCAGTTCTATTAGATTTTTGCTTCATGTATTTGAGAGCTCTGTTATTAGGCACATAAATGGTTATGACAGTTATTATTTCTTGATGAATTGAGCCTTTTTTCATTATGAAATTATCTTTTTTGTTCTAAAAATGTAATTCTCTAATTTCAATCCAGCTTTATTTTGACTAGTGTTAGCATGATATATTTTCTATCCTTTTACTTTTACCCTATTTGTGTCTTTCTTGTATGCAGGATTTATCTGGGACTTTTATAAATCCAATCTGACAATCTCTGCCTTTTTATTTGGGGCTTTTTAGATTATTATATTTCATATAGATTGAATTAATATAAATTAGCTTAAATTTAACATATATACGTTTGTTTTCTGTTTGTCCTTTCTATTCTTTGTTATTTTTTTCTCCCTTTTTCTCCCTTCTTTTGAATTGAATGCTTTTCATGATTCCATTTTATTTTCTTTGTTAACTTAGTAGCTAACCTTCTTTCTTTCCCATTTTATTTCTTACCTTAGGGTTTATAGTATACATTTTAAATTTATTATATTCTCTTTCAACTAATATTATATGAGTTTACATATGATATGAGACCTCCACAATTTTATACTTCCATTTTACTCATGTCATTATCATTTCTAGTGGTTTACCTTTATTTTTCTGCTTCCTCCTGAAGAATTTCCTTATAGTTTGGGCTACTGGTGATGACTTTGTCATCTTCTGTGTGTCTAAAATAAATCATTATTTTGCCTTAATTTTTGAAAGATATTTTTTCTAAGTATAGAATTCCAGGTTGACGGGGCTGTAGTTTTTTCTTCTTTTAGTACTTTACAGACATTGTTCCATTGTCTTCTGGCTTTCATTATTCCTAATGAAAGGTCATTAATCACGCATATCATTTTCCTCTTGTATATTGTGTTTGTTTTCCTTGTATATGTCTAAAGATTTTACCATTGATTTTGAGAATTTGACTATGGTGAGCTTTAGAGTCGTGGTTGTCTTCTCTTCCTCCTTCTGGCACTTGCAATTCAGTGAGCTTCTTAGCTCTGTAAATACAGTACATGGTTATCATTAAATGTGTAAAAAAAGTAGCCATAATTTCTTCAAATATTTTTTGTTCTCACTCCTTTGAGGATTCAAATTACACATATATTAGGCTGTTTGTGTTCCACAGCTCATTGATGCTTTGTTCATTTTTGAAAATTCTTTTTTTCTTAGACTGGTTCATTTTGAACAGATTCCATTGCTCTCTTCAAGATCATTAATCTTTTTTTCTGCTAGTATGTATAACGTTCCCTTTATCTTATTGAATATGTTTTAATCTCAAATGTATTTTTTATCTAGAAGCTAATTGTGGGTCTTTTTAAATAAAAATATTAACCATTTGAATAAGGTTATTACTGTTTTAATATCCTTCTCATCCATTCTAACATCTGTGTCATTTTTTACTCAGTTTCAGTTGGCTGATTTTTCTCCTTACTTTGTGTTGTATTTTCCTGCTCATACATGTCTGATAAATTTTTATTAAATGGCATAGATTATGAATTTAACCTTGTCTAGTTCTGCCTATAATTGTCTTCTTATAAATATTCTGAAGCTTTGTTCTGGGGCATTTCAGTGACTTGGGAACAGTTGGAGTCTATTGGGTTTTCCTTTTAGTATTTAGTATAGTTATGTTGGATCAGAACCAAGTTTATTCTAGGGCCAATTATTGTCCACTATGAGGTAAGAGCCCTCTGAGTTCTCTACCTGATGCTCCGTGAATTGTGAAGTTTTCCAGTCTGGCTGTGGGAAAGGCCACTGGTTCTCCCTGGCCCCATGGATTCAGTAATCTCTAATCATCTAGGAAAATTCTTTCTTTAGCCTCAGGTCTTTTCCTTGTGCACATGCACTGATTAGTGCTCTGTTGATCCTATGTGAGTGTTCGGAGTTCACTTTCCATGCAGTTCTCTTTTCTATAACACTCTGACCTATGAACGTTAGCCACTGAGGTTTCCCTGGCCTCTCAGCTCTTTCTCCTCATCTCAAAGTGTCCATCTGGGCCCCCTCTCTGCAACATGGAACTCTCCCAAGGCAGTAAGCTGAACTAATCACATGGCATTGCTGTCCTTTGTTTCTCAGGCCTATTGTTTTGAAAACCATTGTTTTTATGTAAGTCTTTTTTTTTTTCTTGTTTCTGGCAGGAGATAAATCCATCCATATTATTCTGAATCTTGGCTAGAAGCAAAAGTCCAAAAATTATTTTTAGTACTATCATTTTGTTCATTAATTTCCCATGTTTTGACAAAACATTTTTTAATCAGAAAATCTTTTAAAAAGAATGTTACCCAAGTGTCTTAGCCACTCTCTCATTGCTGGGACATAATACTCAACATCCACAACTTAAAGGAAGAGAGGTTTAATTTGGCTCAGGTTTTTAGTCCATAGTTGGCAGGCTCCAAGGCAGGAAGGCATGGTGAAAGGGCCTGGGTGGAGGAAAGCTGCTCACATCAGGGCATCTAGGAAGCACCATGTGAAAGAGGAAGCCAGGGAAGGAGATGTATCATTCCAAGTCATGTTCCCAGCAGCCCTCCCTCTTAACAGCACTTTTAGCTATAAACTCTTATCCAATCACTTCCCAAAGGTCCCACCTATGACCACTTGAGGCTTTGGAGGACATCTAGATATAAAGCATAACACTAAGTAACAGCCTGAGAGCAACCTGAGGAAGACACAAGAAATAGTGCAGAAAATGAGGCATTGTCTTCTGCAATGATTGATGCAAGAAGACACCATGGAGGACACAGCATCACAATGGACTAGTAAAGAATTTTTAGGGCTTGTTGTAGCTCATGTGCTTAGCATGCATGAGGTCCTGTCTTACATCCCCAGCACACAAAAGAATTTTACAGAAATACAGGATTCTTTTTTTTAAAAAAAAGCACTAAGTTGTCATAAGAGGTGAGTCTCAAAAGCAGGAAGGATCTGATGGAGAAGGAGGAAGGGACCTGGATGAGCAAGGAGAGTGGAGAAGCGGTTCAGATCAGAGAGCCTTTTAAATGATAGGTCTCAAAGATGTGCCGAGGGGAACAACTGGGAGACAAGAGGGGGGTCTCTGGAGGTGCTAAATACCATTGTAAAGGAGGAAGGGATTAGTTTGGGCAATTAAAAAGATATGAAAGAGGAAAAGTCACAGGCTACTTGGGACTCAAGTCTGGACATTTTATAAGGGCGTAGAAAAAAATGAGAAAGTCAGCAAGGATCAGGTAGGAGAACTGGCCATGTCCATTTGCCTACAGCTGACTTTGAGGTACCAAGGGACAGCATTCAATGGCAGTGTCCAGAAGCAGCTGTAGACTGTATGCTCACATCAAAATGCAGAGCTATGATGTTAGATGTACTTTAAAAAGTGAATTCTAGTATGGTCAACCAAATCCTGAACACAGTATATGTTAGCCATTCCTCCACTGGGTTAGAGTTCACCAGCCTTGCTTCAGCAATGTAATTCTCAATGGCAGCAGTGGAGGGCAGCAACAGTAGAGGCTGGGATACTACTCACATCAGTGAGGCAAGTCCCCCTTTTGAAAGAAGTCCCCCAACCAACAGTGGATGTTTCCAGGTGCTGAGGAAAGGGGGCTGGCTTTGGTTTGCCAAGTAACCTGAAGATCCTTCTTCATCTTGCAGATGGAAATGCTGAGCAAGACAATAGAGACCTCTTCATTCTGCCAGGCAAAAAGAATAATAGTTCCATCTGTGTATTCAGTGCCTACTCTTCTAAGACCTGTATGTATATTGCCATGAGTTGTCTTAACCTTAAGGCAGTGCTATTATAATCATGATGTGTATTTTATAGTAAATGAGTTCAAGTGGACACAACTTAAATGTTCATATCTGGTTCCAGAGTCTATATGTCTATATACTTAACCATGATTCTACATTGAGTGTGTGTGCGTACACGTGTGTATGCACATGCCCTTTAGTGTATGGAGTGTTTTGGTTAATTTGTTAAGATTTGAGGTAAGAGAATGTGCATTTTGAGCTTTTCTTTTAAAACAAACACTATAAGGCAGAAACAAGATACACTAATGCATTGCTCAACAATAAAGATATATGTTGAGGAATGGATCATTAGGTGACTTTGAAGTTATCATAGCATCATAGAGTATACACACAACTAAGACAATTATGGTGTCATAAGGCCATGTGATGTGTGTGTGTGTGTGTGGTGTTGGGGATTGCACCCAGGGCCTTTGCACTGAGCTACATACTCAGTTTGTTTTGTAAATTTTTTTTAACTTTGAGACAAAGTCTTGCCAGGTCACTGAGGTTCCCAGGCTGGACTTGAGCTTGGAACCCCTCCTACCTCAGACTCCTGGAATGCTGGGATTACAAGGATGTGCCACTGTGCCCAGCTGCCACGTGATTTATGGGACAATTTCATAGGTGCTGTCCATCATTGTCCTGAATGTTGTGATGTAGCACATGACTGTTCTTCTTGCTGAGTAACAAAGACAGTAGGATTTGAAGTCTGGTCCATGGACCATTGGTTACTGGCTGGTTTGTGAGGTGAGTATGGAAACCGACAGTAAGTGTTTAGACACTTTTATAGCAATTTGACCGAGTAATTTTCTTTCTATTGCATCTAATAAATATTAAGGGCTTGTAATTTGAATATCTTTTTAATTTTATTTCTCTAGTAATTCATGGCTGATGGAAAATGAAACTCAGCACTATATTTATTATTTTGTAGTGCTGGGGATCAAACCCAGGACATGGCACATGCTAGGCACACACGCTGCCACTGAGTCACAGCCAGAACCATTGTTCAGACATGGAGGAGCTGCTTCTTGAATGTTCCAGAAACTCCACTGATCAAGATGAAAATACAGTGAAGAAGAGCCAGGTGTGATAGTGTACACACCAAGTCATGGTAGTGTAATCCCAGCACTCATGAGGCTGAGGCAGGAGAATTGCCATGAGTTTGAGGTCAGCCTGGGCTACAAAGTGAGTTCAAAGCCAGCTTGAACCAACTAACTAACTAACTAAATAAATAAATAAATAAGAAGGAGAGAGGAGGGTGGGAAAAGAGGAGGAAAATAAAGATGAAGGACTATCTTGACAACTCTCCACTTCACCTCTTAGCTGTAGGCCAAATACCCCAATAAGCACAAGAAAGGGACAAAATTAAGAAGAAACAGAATGAAGAGTATGGTTTCAAAAACAACACTGGTCTTATATATTGCTGGTACACCTTCAGCATGAATATTTGAGACATCAATGGACCCTGAAGTCCTGGAATAAACCAGGCTCTCACACCCATTTATTCCTATTCACTTATCACAAATATCACTACCTGATTTTCACCTGAAACATGAGCCTTTTTTGGCCTTGCTGCAGCTTTGGGGTCAAAAGTTGCTATTTAGGAATATGAGAGGAGTTCTAGAAGCAGTAGCATTTCCCAGGGAAAACTAGATACCAAAATGATAAAGGGAATCATCAAGGCATAAGCAAAAAATTAAAAAGTGAAGGAGAATTTGTTTTTTGTTAGAGAAGAGGAAAAATGCAATATTCTTTGTTCATTTACAGGGATCCCCTCCCCATCCCTGAGGAAACTGACTGAAAAATGGTCAGCTGGGTTTTGGGTTAGGCCTGCTGGAGCCTTGCAGAAGGACAAAGTAAATGTCCACCCATGATTTGCCAGGAGCATTCCCTGTCTTTCCTCAACTCTTTTTGCTTTTCCTCCCCCTCTGTAGTTAATTCTATTTCTTTTGTCTTAAGACTCTGCCATGTTAAAAAGCAAGGACTCTAGAACGGTCACTACATTCAACCGCATCGATCCTTTGTGTATGAGTTTAGTAGGCGCCCTGCAAAGAGTGTGCTCTGATAGGAAGGACAGCTGGGGCTGGAGGGGGCTGAAAGCTTTCATTCCTTCCAATGGGTCTGTGGCTTTACGAGGAGAGGAGGAGGAAGAGACCTGAACTAGGACGCTTGGTCTCTCTTGCCCTGTGGTGCCTCAGGACGCTGCAGAGTCCCTGCCAGCTAGCAGGACCTCACCACATGTGGCCACACAATCTTGAACTTTCCTCCCTGCCTTCAGGACCAGAGCTGAATAAAGCTTCTCCTTATAGATTATGCAGTCTTTGGAATTCAGTTACAGCAACAGAAAATGGGCTGAGAAAGGGGAATTCAGAAAAGCACTCAGCTGTCTGGTGCTCTCATGTGTATGATGGATGGTTATCCAGGGGTCAGAGAAGAATTCCTTCCGATGGAGAGGGATCATAGAGTATAAGGGAGGGTTCGTGTGCTGGGGTGCGCATGGGAAAATTGTTCCAAGAGCCACCAAGGAGGTGACACCAGAGGTGCAGAGATGGGGACCAGGGGGGCTGCACATCAGCCTCGGGGTTGTACATATGCAGCTGGGGATGATGTCATCCATTCTACTTTGGTTCCCCTGTGAGCCTATTAAGACCAATTAAGGATGATTTACTTCATAGATCACATTTTGACTTTCACTCCCCTATAATTCTGCTCAAACTCAATTTCTCATTTCGGCTCTCTCCAAATTCTTGTCAGATAATAATCAGTAAGGTCTAGCTTTCCCCGAACTATTTGTTGTCATTTTCATGACATTTTCATGACATATTACCAGTTCCTGGTAATAGGGCACAGACATATTTGGTTCAAGTTACTAGTTAGGCAAAGGACTTGACTCCCCAATGTCTCATTGGGGTGAGTGCACTATTTACCCTATCAGGGAACGTGAGGATTAAAAGAAACACAGAAGCACGCCTGGTTACTTGGGTATCTCTCTGGTGACCTGGACCACAGCTAGAAGGCTTGGCGGATTTCTTCGACCAAGTATTTCTTTCCTACTTTTTCTTTCAGACAGGATTCCTAGGCTTTTCAGGTTCACTAGGCTATTTGCATTGTATTGTGGATACAATATCAGCTTGAAACAATTTACCATCTTCTCTCAGCCTTCTCATCCCATTCCTACTGGGAGGATACAGGAGAGAGAGGAACCCAAAACTACTTTGTTTTCAAGGAAGAAGAAAATTCATGCACAAAAACGAAATAAAAATTAAGCAACTGACCCAGGAAACATTTGACCTATTGACTTTCTCCTTCCTGGAACACGTGACTTGTGGTTCATGGGCTTCTGGGTTCTGTGAGTGGGGTGGACAATGCTGCCTGGCTGGTTATCATACAGTGTTCGCAGGGCTGGAAAGAAAAGAGCTAGGAGGAAGGGCAGAAGGCTGAATGAAAGTGGAAAGTATTAGATGTCTACGAGCTTGGAGGAATCACGTTGAACATGGAAGTCTGTCTCCCACTGGGTCCCCTTGGGACAGTTTAGGGCACGGAATAAAGAGTACAAACCATTGTAATGGCTTCTTTTTTTGGCATCTGTTTGCCTGTGTGCCAACTCCTTTCAGGCTTGACTCATATCTGTAAATACTGGAAAAACACAAAATTGACCAGCTCACATTTTCTGCCCATAGTAAAGGGGAAAAAATCAATATTGGCAATTCTATGCAGAAGATAAGTTCAGACCTTTTAAAAGCTCTTAGAATCAAAGATTTATTTTCTGCCAAGATGACCTGAAGAGACCATTCATTGGCTCTCTGACTTGAGGAAAGACAGGAATAATTAGTATAATTCTTATTTTACAGATGAAGCAACTGAGGCCTAGGAAGATGATTTAATTTTCTCGAAGTCCTGCAGCCAGCGGAGGGGTGGAGGTTAGAGTGCCAAGTGTCCCCTACTCTGGCAATGCCATCCTATGTCTTTCTTGTTGCCCAGTGAATTGTAGGGAATGAGCTACCTCTGTGCTGGGAGGAGGAGGAAGGTGAAGAGTAAACAAGTGCTTAAGCAAGGCTGCCCAACTCTGGAAAGAGCTCGAGAATAGACCGGAAACCCCTGTCTGTGCATTACAACAACTGGGCTGCTGATTGAGCCCCAGGCAGGTGCACTAAATCAACCTCTGGAGGTGGCAGCAGAGTATCTGCAGTTTGGGAACACTTGTCAGGTGATTCTGAGATGTCAGGCTGAGAGCCACTGTTCTAGCATGGTGATTCTTAGGGAGGGTTGAGGAGAAGGCAAACAGCCTTAACAAGGGACAGGTGGAAGGTGGTGAGGGCATCACCTGGAGCTCGGGCCTGCGTGCAGGAGTTAGACTCACCCGGGGCGGCTTGCTGAGTCTGTAGGTCTGCTCGGGCCTGAGGATTTGTGTTCCTGTCAAACTCCGCACATGCTGCTGCTGGGGCTGAGCCGGGAGCCACGCTTTGAGAACTGCTCGCTCGCGGACCTAGAGGTAACTTTTCATACTGTTTCTCTAGTCCCCAGTGCTAAAGTCTGTTGTACCCCCAGAGTTGCCGTGGGGTGTATGGGTGGGGAAGAGGATTGTTTTGGTTATATGTCCACAAGTCAGAGGGGGAAACGTGTGCTATCTCTGAGTCCACGGGCTAGGGAAGAGTTGCCAGCCAGGGACTCAGAACAGAAAAGCAGAACTGAACATTGATTGTATTTGTTTCCTGTGCTGACTGTGAAGACTCTTGGAACTCCTGCTAAAATTAATTTTTGGAGCACAGCTTTAAAAAGATTTAAATGGTCTATTATCAGTCTCCATAGCAAGGCAGCCACCTGCGTAAGATCTTTAGCTCAACAAAACCAGCCAGGAGACTTGGGGCCTGATCTCTCTCAATAGGCTTGTCCCCAACGCCTTTCCCTCTCCTTATAGGGTAATTTCAAGGACTTAGGAAGCAGGAGGAGATCTGAGAGCAGGCTGATGGGGGGCCGGGTAAAATCACACGGGGGAGGTGGTAGCCCTGCAGCTCTCTCTGAACCTGACGGCCAGGTCTCAGCACTCTCTGGATCCCATTTCTTAGAGATGGACCATGCCCAGGCCAGGCACCACCACGGAGCTCAAAGGAGTCATATGTGGGTGAAAACCCAATAGGCAGACCTCAAGGTGGAGTTCACTAGTACGTGGAAGGACAGTGCTGGTGGTATGAGGGAGGTTTGCTTGCCCAATGAAACCATCCAGAAAAGTGGCCACTGGATTAGAAGCTGTTGTGAAAGAGGAGGAAATAGAAAATTGAAAAGATGTTGAGATAAGCTCAGAGGGACACCTCACCGAGCTGGAGACTACTCCAGGAAGTGTTAAAATCTTGGTGTATGCAGTGGCGTCCCATAACACTTGGAGGGGTGGCAAAACACTGGGAAAATTCTCAGTAACCTCACCAGTGGACCCTGCCAAGCTACTGGAATGAGTGAAGTACTGGACAGATGAAGATTTTAAGTGATTCCTTGGCAGGCAGAGACAAGAATTGGGGTACCACAGTAACAGGTCCAGGTTGCAGTGGCTGCGCACTGGCAATAACAGTGTCAACACCCTTAACAGCCAAACTCTTTTTCGACAAAAGAACTCCTTAAAGACATCCTGCTCGCAATAGGCAGTGGTGGTGGTCGTAAGACAGCAACAGACCTTTTGATGGAAGACCCATTCCTTCCTTGCAGTGAGTTCCTGACCCTCCTTTAAGTGATACGTGTAGGCCTCCTTATCACCTTCTCATCTAAAGCTAACCCACTGTTAGCCAGAGGAAAATGTCTTGTCCAAATTACAACAGCAAACATATCATTTGAAACACAACACAGGTGCTCCCAGAAAATCCCCAGTCTCTCACCCTAACTGTACAATTCCTCTCTTTGGAAACTTGCTGTCCGCGTAACCTGATCTAATTAAACTGCTGTCTTTTCTATATTCCTTGTTTATTGATAAAAATTCATTTTTGCTACGCGCAACACCGGCCCTTGAAAGGCACAGGCCACCAAAGCCCAGTTGGCAAGTGTGTGACTCGGTGTCTGGTCTGCAGGCAGCCGGGGCAATGCCTCCGGGGCTTCGCTGTCTGCCCAGGTTGCAGGAGGCCTCAGAGCTGGCCGGGACTGGATCACAGCAGTGGGCTGAGTCAGCCTCTGTTCTCTGAGACCTGAACTGCTTCCGAGTCTGGGGGGTTAAGAGGACGCCACCAAACGGTTCGGATTCGCCCCAGGGCACTGGCTCTCAGGGGATTTAACTTATCTGAACACATCACTTATGAAAGAGCTTCTTCTAAGCCCTTTATCTAGGTCAGGGATGCATGAAAGAAAGTACAAGGAGGTCTTCGGTACGGGAGGCTACGTTTCTATGCAGACTTCTGCTACCGCAGGCTGTGGGCTTTGTGACCTGGCTTGAATGGTTTCACAAGCCCTGGCCTAATTCCGAAAGGCTTTGAGTGCTGAAGATGAAAGGCATTCCAGAGTGAAAGGGACTCTTCTCCTGGGGTACTAGGGTTGTCAGCGCTAATAACAGCTATCTGCCGCTCTAACAGGCTTAGGAAGGAGCCCTTTCATGCCGCTACCACTCCGTGCTATTAGTCTTCCGTGCAAAGGAGAGAATGTGTTGCCATAAAAAAATACAAGTCGTCTCTTGCTTTTAGGTTTTCCAGAATCAGAGGGCTCAGAACGGTGGCAAAAGAATAGATATCCAAAACGTCAGGCTGGCTGACCTGACCGGGGCCAGGAGGGGGCGCTGTGGTTCAATTACTACCTGAAGAGCTTTTAAAAATGTTTGCGTGGTAAAAGACGTAAAATTTACCATTTTAACTTCAACTGTAAAGTTTAGTGGTAGTCAGTACATTAATATTGCCTTGAAACAATTGCCCTATTACTGTCCAGAACTTTTAAACTTTTAATTTTTAAATGTATTTTTATTTGTAATTGATACATAGCAGTATGTTTATGCGCCACAGTGTGATATTTCAGTGCGTGTATGCCATGAGCAATGACGAGATTGTGGTAACTGGCAATTCTACCACCTCAGAAATTTATCACTTGTGTTGGGAACCTCTGAAATTCTCTATTATTGAAACATTCAGTTAATTGTTATCAACTGTAGCTACCCCACTGTGCTATACAACATTAAAAGTTATTCCTCTTATTCAACTGCACCCTGGTGCAGTAGCTACTGGTAATTACTGTGCTATTTTCTCCTTTGAAATCAGTTTTTAACCTTTCAAATATAAGTGAGAACTTGTGCTATTTGTCTTTCTGCACTTGGTTTACTTAGCATAATGACTTCGAGTTCCATTAATGCTGCAAATGATAGTTTCATTCCTTTCTATGGCCAAATAATACTCATTTTTTTACATATAGCACCTTTTCTTCACCCATTCATCCACTGATGGACACCGAAGTAGATTCTGTATCTTGGCTATTGTGAATAGTACTGCAATGAATAATGTTAAGTGCAGATATTTCTTCAACATATTGATGGCTACAATTTGGATGTGAGATGCCCCCCCAAAGCCCATGTGTGTTAAAGCCTTGGTCCCCAGCCTGTGCCCTGTTGGGAGATGGTGGAACCTTTGAGGGGGCCTGATAAAAGGTCTCTAAACCCTTGAAGAGGTGCTCTCTAAGGGGATTACGGGGCCTCCCCAAACTCCAGGCCCTTCCTTTTCACAGCCATGAGGTGAGCAGTGCTGTCCATGCACTTCGGTCATAAGGTGCTGCCTCACCACAGGCCCGAAAGCAACAGGGCCAGCTGATCATAAACTGGAACCTCTGAAACCACAAGCCAAAATAAGCCTTTTCTCTTTATAAGTTGATTAACTCAGGTATGTGTTATAGTGACAGAAAGCTGACTAATGCACTGATTTAATTTACTTTAGATACATACACAGTAGTGGGTATACTGAATCCTATGGTAGTTCTACTTCTAGTTTTGGGAGGTTTTTTGGTACCGGGGATCAAACTCGGGTCCTTGCACTTGCACAGCAGGTGGCGAAACCACTGAGCTAAATCCCTGGTCCTACTTCTAGTTTTTTGAGGAACTGCCACATTGATTTCAAAATGTCTGTACTGGTTTACATTTCCTCCAACAATGTTTGAGGGTTCCCCTTAATCCTGTCTACATCAGCTTTATTATTGTCTTTTTGATAACTATTCTAACTAGAGTGAAATGATGAGTGTTTTGTTTGCATTTCCCTGATAATTAATGATGTACAGCATTTTTTTCCATACACTTATTGATGCTTTGTATATCTTTCTTTGAGAAATGTCTATTAAGGTCATTGCCCATTTTAAATTGAATTACTTGGTTTTTGCTATGCAACTGTGTGAGTGCTCTATGTAGTCTGGATATTAGTCCTTTTTTTGATGAATAGTTTGCAAATATTTCCTGCCATTCTAAAGGTTGTCTCTTCAGTCTGTTGACTGTTTCTCTTCCTGTGCAGAGTGCTTTAGATTGATGAAATCTTATTTGTCAGTTTTTGCTTCTGTTGCCTGTCCTTTCAGAGTCATGCCCTCAAAGAATATAGCCCAGACTAATGTTCTGAAGCATTTTCCTTATGTTTTCTAGTAGTTTCAGAATTATTTGGTCTTACATTTAAATTTTCAATTCATTTTGACTTGATTTTTGTATGTGCTGAGATATACTTCTTCTGCCTATGAATTTGGTTTGTTTCTTCTGCATATGACTGTCCATCCAGTTTTCCCAGTACTATATATTGAAAAGATTTTTTTCTCCAATCTGCTTGCTGCCTTTATAAAAAATTAGTCGGCAAAAAAAAAAAATTAGTTGGCTATATGGCCAGGGATTTAGCTCAGTGGCATCGCACCTGCCTTGCAAGTGCAAGATCCTGAGTTCAATCCCCAGTACCAAAAAAAAAAAAATTAATTGGCTATAAATATATGGAAATACTTTTGGATTCTCCCCTTCCTTTGGTCTATGTCTGTTTTTATGTTAGTACCATGCTGTTTTTATTATTATAACTTTATAGTATGTTTTGAAGCCAGACATTGTAATCACTTCAGTTGTTGTTGCTGTTGTTATTATTTTTTGCTTAGGATTGATTTGGCTACTTATAGTCTCTGTAGTTTTTAGTACAATTTGTACAAATTCTAGGAATTTTTTCTACTTTTGTAAAAGATGTCATTGGTATTTTAATTGAAATTACATTGAGTCTATAGATTGCTTTTGGTAGTGTGGACATGTTGACAATAATGACTTACTCAATTTATAAATATGAGATATCTTTCATTTTTTTGTTTCTTCAATTTGTTTCATTAGTGTTTTGTAATTTTCATTGAGAGAGCATTCACTTCCTTCATAAATTTCTAGGTTATTTGAATCTTTGTGAATGAATTGTTTTCTTGATTTGTCAGCAATTTCATTATTGGTATATACAAAACCTACTGATTTTTGTGTCAAACAACTTTACTGAATTTATCAGCAATAACAGTTTTAGGAGTTATCTTTAGGTTTTTCTACATGTAAGATCATGTCATCTACAAACAAACAGGAATAATTTGACCTCCTTTTGTATTTACACATTTTTATTTCTTTCTCTTATTGCTCTGGCTAAGATTTCCAATACTCTGTTGAAAAGAGTGGTGAAAGTGGACATACTCATCTTGTCCTTGTTAAAGGAAATAATTTCAGCTTTTCCTCATTCAGTGTCGTATTGGCCATGTTATGTCATATAATAGTCCTTATTGTGTTGAAGTATGTACCTTCTTTTTCTAATTTTAAGGGTTTTTATCATTCTTGAAATTTGAGTACTTTCTCAATCTATTGAGATGATTGTATGGATTTTAATGGGATATATCACATTAATGATATGATATATCCCACTCTGTTGATCGGATATATCATATTAATTTGCATAGATTAAACCATTCTTGCATCCCTAAGAAAATCCCATGTGATCGTGGTGTATAATATTCTTCGATGTGTTGCTAAATTTGAGTTGAGTTTTGTTGAGAATTTTTGTGCTGTATATGTCCTTATCAAGGTAATGACTCAATGCACCCAAAAGTGTTCTCTTTAAATTTTTTGGAAGACTTTAAATTGCTATTAGTTCTTTATAGGTTTGGTAGAATTCGGCAGTGAAGCCATCTAGCCTTGGAATTTTGTGGGCACTTTTTATTACTGTTTAAATCTCTTGTTATTGGTCTCTTCAGGTTTTATAGGTCATGATGATTCAACTTTTGTAGGTTATATGTGTTCAGAATTTTACTCATTTCTTCTAGGTTTTCCAATTTGTTGTTGTATAGTTACTCATTACAAAAGATCCCTAGTGATCCTTTGTCTTTCTGTAATACCCATTGTACTGTCTCCTTTTCACCTCTGATTTTATTTATTTGGGTATCCCATTTTTTTCTTCCTTAGTCTAGCTAATTTTGTCAGGTTTGTTTATCTTTTCAAACAAACAACCCATCATTGATCTGTTATATTTTGTCTCTACTTTGTTTCTTTGTGCTCTGATTTTTCTTTCCTTCTATTAATTTTGGTTCTCACTTTTCTGGGTTATTGAGTTGCATCATTAGGTTATTCAAAATCTTTTTTATTTTTAAATGTAGGCACTTCTTGTTACAAACTTTCTTCTTAGTGCTGTTTTTGCTACACGGCACGGGTTTTGTATGTTGTATTTTCGTTTTCATTTGTTTCAAGAAAATTTTAAATTTTTCTTATTTCCTCATTGATGCATTTTTTACAATTTAAGCTCTTCTTGTTTTCTAATTTTATTCCATAGTTATCAGACAAGGTATATACTAGGATTTCATTTTCTTTTTAATTTGTTGAGACTTGTTTTGTGGCCTAAGTAAGGTATGGTCAATCCTTGGGAATGTTCCATGTGCTGATGAGAATGTGTATCCCACCATTGTAGGATGAAATGCCCAGCAAATGTCTTTTTAGTGCAATTGGTTTACAGTATCATTTAATTCTGATGTTTCCTTGTTGATATTTTTTCTTTTGGGGATCTGGATGACCTGCCATTGATGAAATTGGAGAGTTGGAGTCCCCAGCTCTTATATTTGAGACTCTCTCTCCCTTTAGATCTAATAATGTTTGCTCTATAAAATGGGGTGCTGCATTATTAGGTGAAAAGATATTCATAATTGTGATTTCCACTTGTTTAGTTGGCCCCTTTATCAGTAGATAATAACCTCCTTTGTCTATTTTTATGTTTTGACATAAATTTATTTTATTTAAGTATAACTACTGTATTCCTGCTCACTTTTGGTTTCTATTTGTGAAGTACATCTTTACCGTCCCCAAACTGTCAGGCTATCGAAGTGTTTCATTTGTTTGTTTTTTGTGTTTTTGGTGCCAGGAATTGAACTCAGGGCCTCACGCTTGCCAGGCAGGCGCTGTGCCGTTGAACTACATCCCTAGCCCTACTTTCAGCTATTGTGTCTTTACTGGGGAAGTTCCTTTTAGGCAGCACTGCACTAGATCTTGGAGTATTTTTTCAATCCATTCAGCAAGTCTATATTTTTAATTGGGGAATCTAATTCATTTACATTCAAAATTACTGTTAAAGACTTAATTTTTTTTCTGGTTGTTTTATATATCCTTTGTTCCTTTCTTTCTTGTTATGGTTTGGTGGTTTTCTATGTTGTAAAGTTTAATTATCTTCTTTCTCTTTTAATTCAATAGAATTTTAATGCAGATTTTTCAATAAAGCCATTAAAAATAAGTCCAGTCTTATAGGCTACTGTGAGAAAATGTTTTAAAAATTCTTATTAAAAAAAAAGCAAAATGACATTAGAAAATGAAAATGAGAGTGTGGGACAGAAGGGATTTTAACTTTCACGAGGTAATTTTTGCATAGTCTGCGTTTACTAGATAACTGTGTCATTTGCACTCTCAAAGTCTCCACTTGCCTACCTTCAGTCGTTCTGTTTGCTCTCCTCACCGAGTGATGACAATTAGAGTTGGGATTAATGTTGGGATTCACTTTCTCCATGAAACGTGAGTCAGATGGTGGGGTGGGATGCACAGACATGCTTATATTGAGATGGTCCTTTTGATGCTGAGGTATGACTAATCTGGGAAACACAACTTTAGAGCAAGATCTTCTTACAGACAAATGTTCAAGTGCCCCGAAGGGTCTTGTATGTTAGTGCATCCCTTAAACTTATTGTGTCATGGTGCTCGCTTCGGCAGCACATATACTAAACTTATTGTGTCATTATTCAAATCATACTCAATAAACATGGGAAGAAATTATGGTCCAGAATAAGAATCAAGCAAAGGCTACTTCTGCAATTTTTGGAGGTTCTGAGTGTTTCTTGGTGGCACGTTTCCCTTCAGCAATCTGGTGAAGCTAATGATCCATTATAGGAATAATGGCTCCTTTCTCTCCTCAAAAAGGTTTTAAAATTTATAAAATAATGTGTATGATCATAACAGAACAAATTATATTGCTATAGAGTTACTCAAATCTTAAAAAAGTGTTGATAGAGCAATGTATGAGCTTTTTATAGAAGTATTAAATAATAAGATCTGGTTGTGGCCCAGTGATTTCCATAATTTCAGAGCAGTGCTGAGTGTAGGTGCTATTTCAAGGTGTTTGCAAAACCAGTAATAAGATCCAAACATATATATGAGTTCTATTGGTGATCATCACAGTTGTAATCTGGTGTCACACTTGAAGGCAATGCATTAGTGAAAACCAAGATGCCCTTTTCCTTCATCTGTTGAGATGCCGAATTCATTTTCCAGGTCAGAAACCACTGGCCTAACTGAAGGATTAGGGAAGAGCAAGAGACAGGGAAAAAGTCAAGGTGGGAAGAATACGCTGGGAAGGAGTGAAATCCACCATTAGGAGGGAAGGATGCCTCTGGCTTGGTTTCCCCATATAAGGATGAGGAAGTGGGTGGACACAGCACATAGGTGATTGGGAAACAGGGTGGAAGTCTTTGATTGGATGGCTTTAGTGTGAATGAATGGATGAAGGAAAGCAAGAGGTAGTTGTAAGCAAGTATGGCAAAACCCAGATGTCAGAGGCAACTCAGTGAGGGAGAAGATCCAGCTGAAAGGCCTTGTAGGTGCAGAAAAGGCTAAAAGCTGGATTCCTGAAGGGTATTTTCAAGGGACCCAGGAGGGGGTGAACAAACAGGGTAAAAAGACAGATGAGGAATTCACGAAGATGTTAGGTTTTAAGAGATTTGCAAATAGGAAGAGCAGTAGGAAAAGAGGAGAGGGCTGAAGGTTCACTTGGGTCTTAGGAATGCTATTTATTTAACACCATGGTTGACACTGAAACATTTCCAGTAAGTGCCAACAGCACTAGATGTTTTAATAGTTCTTATAAGAACATGTGCTACAGAAGATGCATATTTCAGATATCTCATGAGACACTTTTCAGAACTTTCTAAATCTTAAATGCATAGCTCTCTGGCCTTTCATCTGTGTTTTTATCTCCTCTGTCTTATCCGTGGCATGAACTACTCCTTTTGCTACTGTTTTCTTCGTGGTAGAAATCTGAACATCAGGTCCAGACTCCTCAGCACCCTGAAGAGCTGTATGTTAGCAGGTCTGAAGGCTTAAGACAACAGAGGGGCACTGGTCTTGCTCCCTTCCCTGGGACTTCATTAGCTACTATGCCTGCTTGATCTTTATGCATGGGGAGTTTAGAGCGATTCACCCATCCCCGAGGTCACCGCATAGAGCCTTCACTTGACTTAGACCCGATTGAGACCCTTCAGTTGTATCTAAGAGGGATTTGGGCGAGTTGAAGACTGAACCTGAACCAGTGGGCTATGTGCACATGGTCTCCACATCAGCTGTAGCCACCTAAGGCCATATTAAGGCTCCTCCTCCCTAGGGCACTGATAACCAGTGATGAACGGGTCATAATACAGATGGTGATTCTAGGATTGAGCCCATCAATGACCAAGAAATGAATTAACCTAAGCCAGCCATGGTGGCACCCGCTTGTAAATCTCAACACTCTGGGAGGCTGACGTGGTCAGGTGGTCAGGTGAGCCCAACCTGGGGTACTTAGTGAGACCCTGTTTCAAGATAAAAAATAAAAAGGGATGGAGATGTAGCTCAGAGGAGGCTCTGATCTCCAGTATTAGAGGCAGAGGAGAGGGGACAGTTGATCCTCCATATCTGCAGGCTACACATCTGAGGGTCTCACACCCACAGATATAACTAAGCACAGCTTGAAAATATATATACAAAGAATTGCGTAGTACTATATGCAAACATTCTTCCCTGTCATCCCTAAACAATACAGAAGAGCAACTATTTACATAGCAGTTGTGTTGCATTTGGGCATTATAAGCAATTTAGGGATGATTTTAAGTATACAGGAGTATGTGAGTTATATGCAAATATTATGGCACTTTATATAAGGAAATTGAGCATCCATGGATTTTGGTATCCACAGGGGTCTTGGAATCAATCCCCTTTGGATATGAAGGGATGATTGTGTTTCCCCAACAAAAATTCCTGAAAGTTAGTCTTTCATTTGTACACATGGCTGAAGGGAACAAGTTCAGTTGGATCCAAGTTGATCCGAATCTGTGTAACATTAGGAGACTTCTGTAATTCGCATGCCTTTTTAGAGGGAGTACAACAATGAGGCTAGGTATGATGGAGTTTATTTTCCGAGTTGTGGTTAGACCACAGTAATACCACAAAAGCTGTCACAGCTCAAGTCAACCTTTAGGAATTTACCCGCAGATGTAGAGTCAGAGATAAGATTCAAAACGAAGCCTGAACTTGAACAAACGAGGCTAAGAATTTTGAATGGTTTCGACTTGCATCAGCTTTTCAGCAGTTTTGGCTGAAGTAAGCTGCTGCGCTGTCATCTGGCCCTGACCTGGTGCCAGCTCCATGGAGCGATGTGTCTTTCTCCTCTCTGTCATCTGGAGTTCTTGGACAACTTTCGAGCATGCTTGGGGCAAAGCCTTGAATATCCAGGCAAAGGGATCTTGTCTGGGTTAGAATAAGGCGAATGTAGGTCAATAAATAGCAGCCCACTGCTTAGAGTGAGGTGAAATGAAGGCTTTCTTCTTGTTTTCCAATCCATAAGGTTTCTGCATATTTTTAAATATATATGTGTAATCCACTCTCTAACAACTGTAGAAATCAATTTCTTTGAAAAATTGAATTGCTCGGGCCAGGGATTTAGCTCAGTGGCGCTGCATCTGCCTCGCAAGCACAAGGTCCTGAGTTCCATCCCCCGTACCAAAAAAAAAAAAGAAATTGAATTGCTCAGACTTGTCACAACAGGTGCTAAGAATGCATAGATAAAAGTAGCAGGAAGGGAAGCCGGAAGATGGTTGTGTGTCGAGGAGACAGATAGGTAGGTAGACAAGACAGGGTTCACAGTTGGCCACTAAGCACAACCTGAATGACCCGCTATGTAACTGATTATTTCAGGCAAAGGGTAGAGAAGGTGAAAGCAGCTGCCCATACTCTGTGATTTAATAGGAAGCAGTACAGGTTGAGCATCCCTTATCCCAAATACTTGGAACTAAGCATTTGTCAGATTTCGGGGATTTGGGCACTTTGGAATATCTGCATCCCAGCTGAGTAGCCCTCTGAAAATCCAAAGTCTGCAATATTCCAAAATCCAAAACTTCTTTTGTATTATGTTGTTACCCAACAAGTTTTGGATTTCAAATTAGGGATGCTGAACACACATAATCCCTGGTTTACAAAGCAAGACAAGGACCTAAAATTGGAGAACTCAGTATCACAAAGAAAATCCAAAACTTAGAAAGGAGTAACAAGGTCCTACATGGAAAATTTCTATAAATGCTTAGGAAATGTGAGACTTCCCTTGGATGTTGTGTCGAAGGTTAGTCTGCCGGAGGAAACGGGACTGGATCCTATCTCAGTGATACTTCACTTTTGGCAGATGGTGCATTTAACTTTGACAAAGCTAAATGCCTTGCCTTTCGTGGCCTTATTTAGAATTGCTCTGAGATTCTCTATAGCATCATAAGGTATGAGACTGGTATGTGTGCCCAGTAACAACCTATGCAGATGCAGAGGTCTGCAGCGATGTTACTGGCTTGGTGCACAGACTGTACTTTGAGTCCATCAATAAGGGGAATTGTACATGAAGAAATGAATACTGAGATTTCAGGTTCCGTGGTATTATTCTAGTTTCGAACTGTGTAAGTAAAAAGAAAGCATGGCCCAAAAGATGTACTCACATGCATTCTGTAAGACCCAGCCAGGGGTAGAAAAGGGGCCACCCATGCATGAGAGAGAAGTCCTGTGCCACTAAGGTTTCAAAGTAGGGTCCCCTTAAACTGCCAAAAAAGAAGTTAGCAAAGATGCCTTTGTAAATAGTTAAGTGGACCTGTCAGGAAGGGCCTTTCAGAGCACAGTGTGGGGGATTAGTTATAGTACTGGAATAATGGAGGGTTCTAAAATTTGCTCCCCCAATTTAAAAGCTATGCTATCTTCCTGTTTGGATTAGCCTTTCACACCCACACATCTACTCACAAGCATGTACACACACACACA
This sequence comes from Heterocephalus glaber, assembly GCF_053883595.1. Classification (NCBI taxonomy): domain Eukaryota; kingdom Metazoa; phylum Chordata; class Mammalia; order Rodentia; family Bathyergidae; genus Heterocephalus; species Heterocephalus glaber. The sequence goes on from NW_028258315.1 coordinate 12,683,719, forward strand.
CACACACACACCCAAGAGGTCTTACATAGGTCATCCTCGTCCAGCATGCGCTCCCCTCAAATGCACCCCTTTGTGCTTCCCAGCCCTCAAACTGGGCAGGCCTAAATTATGAGCCATTGGGTCTAGGGAATGAGAAACCACTGGACTTGTATTTTCTTTTAAATCTTTATTTGCCACTTGCATCCTTTTATCCCACCGATGCGAACTGTGGACACCAGCTGGAGGCCTCATTTGGTGCATTTGTGAGGGGATCCCAAGCATCACACAGGTGACAAGAGCATCTGTCAGGAGCCCGGGACAGCAAACACCGAACTGCTGGAGGACACACAGGAAGGCCATCTCCCACAGTAGTTTGGCCTTTAAAATACTAACAGTTGCATTGTCCCCTTTTTTTCTTTAATAATAAAAAGGAAAACCAAAATCTTCTATAATTTATAAGCTATTTTTTGCTATCTACATTATATATAAAATATAGACTCTGTTTACTTTATAACACACATCTTTTTCCCTTGATAAATAACTCTTTAAAATATCTAGTATACATGCCTTGACTTTTTATATATGTTTGTTATAGATATACATATATACTCATGTTTGTAAAACACAATAAATATATACTTGACAAAGACAACCAAACTGATGCAATTTTGGTTTAAAAAAAAACACCCACATACACACAAAACAAATGAAAAGCACCAGGCAGCAAACAGAAAGCCATACTGGCAAGAAACTTTTCCCTCCCCTGGACAAGGCACAGGGCAGCATAAAGGAATGGGTCAGGTCACAGCTTTTGTTTCTTAACAGGGGATTCCACTCAGCAAAACGAATAAGTCACTGTGTTTACAAGGGGAAACCATGGGGCTCTTTAGTAAATTAGCCCTTGTGGTGGCTGCAAAGGACAGTAGAGAGCGCATCGGGAAGGGGAGCAGTAGGGACGTGGCGACTCCATGGCCAGTGTGTACTCCACGGCCAGCTGGGCTCTGACTGACGTGTGATGCCTCAAGCCATTACTGCTGGTGTGAACCCAAAGGACTGCACAGATTTGAGGGCATGCAGTAGTGCAACACTTCCGGAACCTGAAGGAGATAGCCAACTCGGTGGCCCTCTTGAGGGCTCCAGCAAATAGGGACCACAACGTGGAGGAAAAAAGGGCCAGCAGGCTATGACCTTCCTTTCCTGTGGTTACTCGGATACAGCACTGGCTTCATGGCCAGCCCCTAACAGGCCCACTGGACCCGTCACTTTTAAAGAAGCACAGGAGAGAAGTCTGGGGCAACCTGGACAGTCCTCTGCTTCTAACACAGGGTGGGACAGGCCAGGGAGCCCTCTGGAACCATCCTGCAGACACGTCCAACTTTTCCTTCCTACCCTCGTTCCTTCTCCCCCAAATGGAACTGAAATACAGGGTTCTCATAGCTGATTTTGTTTTCCAATAAGCTCCCCAGTGTCCTGACTTCCATCTTGTGAACTCCAGGGCTTTGATGGCCCAAACAAAATAAGCAGTGGGTGGAGTGAGAATCCAAAGCTGGACAGACCCTACATGTGTTTCCAGCAATGGGGAAGGAGCATGATAGATAGAGAGATAGATAGATAGATGTCTCCCAAAGGGGAAAAGCTGAATGCATGCCCTCACCCTTTCCAAGTAAAATACAAGTTAGAGACAATGGTTCACATTATGGTCACAATGGAAAATTCTAAACAGTAAGTACACTCAAGACATAACTGAATTTCTGCAACAGCTCAGGAAATACAGTCCAGTGCAGGTCTGATGCCTAATTCCAACTTCTCCAACTGGCCAGCAGGAGACCTCAGACCAGTTGCTTCCCTCTCTGTCTCCTGACCTCGTCTGAAAGCTCCAAAGGGTGCCGTGCGCAGCAGGGTGAATGGTAGGGCCGGTTTGAGAAGCCCAGTTTCCTATCACTAAAGAAGTGGGGTGATCTTGGCCATCACTTTCTCTTTCTGGGGTATAAAATGAAAGCACTGACTCTGAAATCCCTTTACATGCAACTGGATTTTCTCCTCCCCAGGATACCATTAGCAGATACTTTCCTCCTATGCTCATCAGCCAGTTTAAACACAGGTCACATTCAATAGCTGCAGCTACCAGACAAGATGAAGAGAGGGAGGACTGAAAGGGTTCATATACACAGCTAAACTCCAAGTCACAGCAAATGAACCTTCAAAGCCCCACTCGCTGAGAAAAGTTTTCCTATGTTAGTCACACTCAGGCCCCTCAAAGTCCATGGCCACCTATAATAGACTGCAATGCTTTAAAAATCCCCAACTCTGAGGTTTTCTTGGTCAGCTACAATCAAAAATTGATGCAGAAAATCCATTTGAAAAGAAGCTGATATTTTCACTTTGGAAGGGGAAACAAAGAGTCGACTACTTGTACTTGCAGTTTTAGGAACTAACCTTCTGGCAAAAGCTCAGATGTGGTGTCCTGCTCAGTAGGAGGGGGTATGGGCGGGGGGGGTCTCTGTCCATTCTTACCACGTGGTGCCCCAGGGTGGGAGAGCTGACCCAGGCTCTCTAGGGCTGCACAGGAAGCGCTCTTCCCACCTGACAAGAACAGCCAAAGCCCAAACTGGATTGAAAGAGGTAAGGTTTTGCATTAAGTGAGCCCACTTCTGCTCACTAGCTGAGACTTTGGGCAGGTTACTTTCTCCTATGTCAAAAGAGAATGGTAGTCCCCAGTACTCTAGGGTCATCTTATGGATTTCATGAGCTAATATCCTTGAATGCTGCACACACAGAGGCTAAGTCTTGGAGTTGGCCAGTCTTGGCCAAGATTGCTCCTGCACAGTCCAGATAACCCATCATGGCAGCGTTTGCAACCAGGTATGCTAAGGTGCCCTGGAGGCATACACAGTGCCACTTTCCCAGGGAGGGGAGAAGTCTTAGAGAAACTGACAGTGGTCACAGTCTCCAAACTTTCCAAATAAGCCTGAGACTTCCCAAGTACTTGTGAATACCCAAAAAGAACCTGGACCAACATCCTGAGAATGTGGAATCTCAGACTTGTGCAGAAGCAATGAGCAGCATCTGCATAATAATGGGAACAAGATAGGCAAGAGGGACACTAGCATATGTTTCAAGGGCTTGATGGAGGCAGCATTTTAGAGAAAGCAAAAGAGGCTGGATTACTGGTGGGACTTAGTCCAAGGTCAAAGTTGGGGTGATACCTAAACCCCCAATGGTTCCGGGTTGGAAACAGTCATACAGAACACTGGGGAATGCTTACAATTTCAGCCTCAGACTGCTGCTCCTAGTCAAGGCTTTGCACATGGTAGGACAAGAGTAGAAGGAACACTAAGGAAATCTCTTAACCATTTGCTGTCATTCTCATAGTTTTAAAACAATGAACTACCTACGTCTTAATTCTTCCTCTTGTTCCTACATCTACCTACTACATGCACTTCGGTAGCTAAAATTTGAGTACACTTACTAAAATTTTTTCATGCTTCTTTTAAAATATAGTCTTTCTGTATCTCCCAGCCTCAAATGAGAATTTTTGTTTTAGACCCTGAATATGTATCAGAGCCCAGAGGCCTTTGGGATCTCTCAAGTATCAGTTAAGTACAAAACATAATGTCAAATCCCCACGAATATCTATCAATGACTTAGAAAAATGAGACCCATGGAGTCATCTACTTTCCCTTCATCCAGTGACCTGATCACTGCAAAACTGGAAATGGTGACCATGAAGTGTCAACCGACTAGGGCGCAGGATGAGCCACAGACTCTGCCAAGCGTTGCAGTAAGGCCTGGGGAAACAGAGTGAGCAATCCTTTGTCCTAGAAAATGAGTGACCTCCCTTTGGTGTTTGGACACATCCGCAGTGTGCCTGTGAGAAGCCAGGGACTTTGAACTGTATTGACCCCAGGCAGGAGGGCGGAAGCTGTAACTGTTTGCTTTAGGTGTTGCCTGCTCCGGTGCGGGGTGGACTCCAGCTTCTCCTGCTGGTTATCTGCAAAGGAGCCCAAACCGCTGCATGCCAAAGACTACTTACTCTATGGCTTCAGTGAGCCTGTGAACAAAAGTTGTGCAGAATACAAGGAGGAGCACTCAGGTCCCGCCTCGACAAATGCCTCATGGGGACTGAGAGGTTAGAAGAGTAACCGCCCAGTTTCAAAATGGACTTGACTTAGTCTTGCATTCAAGACCAGATCTGAATTGTAAAAAATGGTATCCGTCCCCCTTGATGACAGGAAGTATTACAAACATGTGGGTTCGTGCCTACACGTGACTGGGGGTTCCTTCTGGCTTGTGCCTACCATTGTTCCTAAAGCTCCGTAGAGGGAAAAAGAAGAAAGCAACAGGAGAGCAAGTAGAAGAAATACTTCTTCCCCTCTGAGTTCCCTACACCTCCAATTTAGAAATCCTGAAAACTATGTTCTTTGCTATCCTTTTGCTTAATACCTATTCAGAAGTCTCAGGTGTCCACATCCTGAGAGCCTCGGCCACAGCAAAGGAAAACAACCTCTCCTCTTTAAGGGAAGGGAATTCTGAGTGGAAGCGAAGGCTTCTCTTCTCCATCCGAAAAGCTGGGTACGACTCCTAGAGACGAGTGGTGATGCCCAGCGCAGCTCTGGGGCTAGGCTCGTTTTCCCTTCATACTGGGACACTGGGGCCCACGGCTGTCCGCAGTCCTGGAGGGGGCCCTTGCAGGGTGGGGGTCCCAGTGCTACCTGGAGAGCCAGGGAACAAGGAATGCTGCTGCTTCTCACCCACCCTGCCTGGGAAGCTCCTTGTGGTCATCCCGCTGCGGATGAGCTCAGAGGGAGTTTACTCTCTGCCTGCCGTGCCACTGTGGTGTTCTCACCTTTCAGTCTGCAAGAACCTGTGCTCTGCTAGCTGTTCTTCACGCTCCCTTACTGCGGCAGGTGAACGAAAGGCCAAAGAGCCACGGTTCTGCTTCCCAATTAAGGAAACTGTACTTTGCTACCACCTATCTGTCCTTCAGACACCGTACATAGAATCAAAAGCGGCTTCCTGGAATTTAACTTTCTCCCGAGACCTAGAGGCATATTAGAGATGTGATCACGCCATCTGACACATGCCTTGTCAGAGGCCACAGTGCTGGGTGGATGAGGTAGGGCGGGAAGCAAGCCCTCCTTGCTTCTCACAGTGCCGGGCAGCCAGGGCTGCTCAACCTCCTCTCCCTGAGCCAGACACCCAGCAGGGGCCAGGCAGGGATAGCAGGCCTCACTGAATACTCCCCCGGTAGTGCTCTGTCCACCAACACCAGGCCGGGGTCCCCCTTCTGAGATGCCATTTATTCTCACCCACCATGCATTTCCCTCGGGTCCCCCTCGGGTCCGCGCTAACAATAGAGAGACATCCTGCTGCGGCGCATGGCCTCGCTGATCAGGTAGGCGGGGCTCAGCTCGGGCTCCTCAGTCATGATGGCGATGTTCTGCCACTCGCCGGTCTGGCTGGACCTCTTGATGGTGTCCACCACGCAGAGCGCGTACAGGCAGTCGTCGAAGGTGGCGGCCATGGTGAGCGGCCGCCCATCCCACGTGCGGCGGTCGTCCTGGTCCTGGAAGGCCTGGCGCACTGCCTGCATCATCTTCATGGTGCCGCGCAGGTAGGGCGCGGGGATGTCGCTGAAGGCCTTGGCGGGCAGCAGCGAGTTGCTCACGGGCGAGGCGTCCTGCAGCAGCAGCTCCTGCTCGGCCTCGCTGTTGCGCTGCCCGTACAGGTCAGTGCCCACGGCCAGCAGGCGCCCGGCCGCCCCCACCACAGTCACGTCCTGCTTGAACTCGCCAGGCACGTTGAAGTTGAGGGTCACGGTGCAGCACACGCCGCCCTCCAGCACCATCTGGAAGGTGCAGAAGTCGTCGCTGGTGATCTGGCGGATGCCCTTGATGTGGTCCGTCTGCTTGACGAAGGTCTTGAGCAGCCCGTGCACCTTGACGGCCTTCTGGCCGGTGAGGAAGGTGAGCAGGTCAATGATGTAGGTGCCCACCGAGTGCAGCCCGCCACCGCCCATCAGGTCGTCGCAGCTCCAGTTGTACTTCTTGCCCAGCAGGCTGCCGCCGTGCACCTGCACCTCGCACACCAGCAGCTCCCCCACGTAGCCCTCCTCGATCAGCTGCTTCATGCGCACGAAGGCCGGCAGGAAGCGCAGCACGTTGCCCATGATGCTCATGAGCTTGGGGTAGTAGTGGGCCGCCGACATCATGCGGAAGGCGTCCAGCGGAGTGGCCGTGCGGTCGCAGATGACGTTCTTGCCGATGCCTGCGGGGACAAGGACAGCGGATCAGCGCGCGGAGCGGGCGCCAGGGGGCGCTGTGGCCCCGGAGCGCGGGCCCCGCCCCCTAGGTTAGTTTAAGGCTGAAGCTTTTATTCACATTTATTGCTATTTACTATCACTTAGGAAACTCACGCAATGAAACTTTCCTTATGTAAAATACATCATACATAGTACAATACTACTCTCCATGTTTAAGTTGAATTAATTATAATAGTAAATCATTGGTATTGACTTAAATAGGAAGGTTTAATATACTTACATAGCCTATATTTTAAACTATTTGCTGATATAAGCGAGTGCTTTAATATTTCCACAAATCCGTAACATTTTATAAACAACTGTCTTGCTTATAAAGCAATTTATACGTAAAATAGGATGGTTTTATGAAAGTACACGATATCTTTTGTTAAAATATTTTGTATATAATTTTATACGTATATAAGATAATTTTACATGTAAAGTATGTCAGCTTAAAATGCATTATTATTTAAAATATTCTCAATATTTTTAGGATGGGGGAGCACTACCTAGATAAAACCAGGATCTGTGAGCTTAATTCCTAGCCCAGGGGGTCTGATTAAATGTGAGGAGGAATTTCTTAACAATTCCCTTTGAAGGTTTAAACTTTCGGCACTCTCCCCTCCCCCAGGGTTGTACTTGGAGCCTTGGTTTTTTTTACATTCTAGATTAGGGCTGGCAGTGGCTGCAGATGTTTGCTTAATGTTTTCCTCTTCCCATAAACGGGCAGGTTCATTACATGGAGGGTGGGCTGTGCCTGGCTCCTCCGCCTCAGGGTGGAGTTTGTTGCTTTTGGCCAGTGGCCTTTGGGCCAAATAAGCATCAGTCCTGTGTGATGCCCGTAATGGGTATAAATTACAGAGGCTGCAAGATGCCTGTCTGAGCCCTGCAGGAGACTAAGTGGTCCTGGGTCTGCAGCAAACAAAGGATCAAAGGAAATGAGAGTGACAGGGACTGTGAAAGGGATTTGTTCTGCAGAAGCCAAGAGTCAGGGAAAGAGGAAAAAAAAACTCTGCTGGACCTGCAGAAACAGCTAACTGCAACACAAAAAATATGGATGTGTTAGGAAGCCCGGTAAAACGTACTCGAGGTACTGAGTCCAGGCATGTGCGGGTCCTTGTGGCCCAGTCCTAATAACCTCTCAAGAGGAGCCCTGGGCACTCAGCTCATGGATGAGACCCTGAGAGAAGCAGAGTGATGAGACACCTACGAACTCTGCAAACAAGCTGAGCCAGGACAGGGCTCTGTGGAAGTCCTGAGTTGTAGATGTCCGACCACTGCAGCCTGGTGCGTGACCCATTTTTCCCCTTGCAGGAGAGAGCCAAACAGTTGAGGTGATCAGGGAAAACTGGAGAAAAGAAACACAAACAATACCCCTTGATTCCCAGGTACACATCTAGTTCTGGCCCGAGAGGGACCCCAGAGCCCCAGACTGGCCGTATCTCCTTGTCTTTTCCACACTGCCAGAGCGGGGCTGTCCCTCTTCATGACGAGGCCTGTGCAGGCAAAAGCCCTTTCAACTCCTAGCAACCAGGTGAGGATGGGGATTCTCACAGAGGGCTGAGGTAATGTTGGTTTGCGTCACTCAAAGTCCCACGCACCTGGGAAACAGCATATTGTGAGGAACTGATCTTGTAGGCATCAGGCTCATGGTGCCATGAACAGATTTACATGTCAACGGCTTGGTGGGTCCCTGCAGGGACAGGTGACAGATTCTGCCAAGATCTGCCTCACACCTGCTGGGTAAAAGCTCTGGCTTCTGCTATACTCTGCCTCAAGATCCCCAAAATCAGGACACTGACTGCCATCTCCTTAGTGTACTCTCTTGGTTAGATGGATGGCACTTTTTAAAAAAGTTTGTTTTTCTATTATAAAAACTAAGTAGAGAAAAATAATGCACCTTCCTTACCACAACCCCACCCCCAATAATCATCGAATGGGAAATTGTTAGCAGCTCTGTAGATTCTGATGAAAGCTCCAGAAAACACAAGATGAACCCCACACTAAAAGGTATTCCATCCTGAAATTCACACTTGGATTCTCCCAGGTCCAGGTATCTCTTTCTTTAGAATATTTGTGTATATTGTGATTCCATGTATCCAGTCAGTTCCTCAAGGACAAACCCTGGGACTTAAGCTTCTCCAGTGTCCACAGTGCTGAGCACTATGTCTTGCATATGGCAGGAACACGCCACATATTGCCACCTGGCCCCATCTCTGCTATCTTTTGTGACATCCATGTTCACAGGCCCCGGTAGAACCTTAACATACAATATCCTCAAAATCAGAAGAAATATCTAGGGCGCTACTGCAAAGAAATAACCTAAAATGGAAAGATGCATCTCACTGCACAAATTATTGAAACAAACTAGGCACAATGCAAATGCCCAACATTATAAGGATAAGAAAACTGGGGTATGGCCATATAATAGAATATTGTGCAGCTACAGAACATGGTGCCTATAAAGACCATTCAATGATAAGCAAGATGATCATGATGTAATGTTATAAGAAAAGGGTTCTATTCATAGGCATACTAGGATCTCAACTCTAAAGAGACAAAGAAAAATGCCAGAATGGACTACCTCAACATGTTTATAGTGGTTAACTAATTAGCAGGAGGACGACTGCTTTTTCTTTTTGGTGCTGGGGATTGAATGAACTCAGGGCCTCATACATGCTAAGTAGTGTTCTACCGTTGAACTACATCTGCAGCCCCGAGATTACGATCTGAAAAATAAAAATACTTGTTTTTGAACCAAATGATACAGGATCACTGAAGGACAGCACTAGGTGTTGACAAAGGGACCCTCCCGTGTCAGAAGTCCCCGCTTTCATGGGCCTGTCCCTAGTTCCTGTGACTCCAACATGGCACAAGCATCCTGACCTTGAACTTTCTTTGTAAGCATCAGAGGCTCAGGCAATGAATGCAGTCTTCCTGTTCCAACTGCTCAGAACCTCTTCAAGAGGTAAATAATACAGTCCTGGCCTCGCCTTGCACAGCGAGGGGAGAGTCTGCTTTCTCACTGCTGGGGGCCAGCATTACCACAACAATAGTCACCCCCAGAGCACCCCAGACACGCACACTCTGGGCTTCGGGTTTACACTGCCTTAGAGCAACACGGGCACCACCTCCTAAGGCAGAGAGAGGGTCAGAAGCTTGGGGACTTGGAGCAATCTTCCAGAAAATCACGCTGTGGAGAATGAAGCACAGGTACTCAGAACATATGGATCCTATTTCACTCCAAAGCCACAGCCAGTGCAAAATAGAAGGCAGGGGGGAAAGTGCTGGAGGAGAAGTGTGTTGTGTTGAGCCAAGGGGTGCTCTCGGTGACAGGCTTCCTAGGCACCCTTGGGGCTGGGGGGAGCAGTGAGGGACCGTGGGCCCTGCCTCCACCCCAGGGGGCTATGTACAGAAGAGGGCATCTTGGAAGGTACCACATCTGTCCAGTGTGGACAGGGGTAGGTGGCAGAGGACTCATCGGGACATCTTCCTGACCCTTTTCTGTGCTCCCTCACAGAAGGACAGAGCTTTTGGGCTTGAACCAACTTTATTTTTCAACAGGAGAAGCCCTTGGGAGCACTTCAGGGAACAGCACTGTGGGCTGAGAGGAAACCTGCCCATCTACTCACAGAGGTAGGCTGGGAGCAGTGAGACGGATGGGAACTCCCGAGGGTGGAAGTGCTACCAGCAAGGCAGAGCTTTTACATTAAATTATTTCAGAAGCAGCTTTACCACCCTCCCTTGGGCTCTCAAGGGGAAAGGGAAACTTGGCTTCCTCGAAAGCCTTGCTGAGCGTGTTTTCTGTAACTGATCTTCCAGGGAGTCGGTGCTATAGGAAGGGCTTCCAAGCAGGAGACCTTACGGCCACCTCCAGGCAGAGCTCAGGGCCTCCAAGGTGAGGCTGAGTCCTGCTTCAGACCTCTCTACCCTCAGGAGAGTCCAGAGCACTCTCGAGGGCTGATCCTTGATGTGAATGTCCCCTCCCTCCTGCTAGGGAGGGAGCGTCCCAGCGACACCTCCATGGGAAGACAGGCTCTGCGTGCCTGCTGCCTCCGGTGACCCGGTCGCCTGCTGGTCCCTGAGCCCATGCTAGCATCTTCCCGGAGCGCCACAGCCTCCCTGCCTGCCAGCCGCCCATTTCCAGCTGCACCACTCCTTATCTAATCGTGGTGGGGATCTCTGAGGCCCCTGCTACTTTCAGTTCCTCCCCATCATTCCTCTTGTGTTGACAGCCACTTATCATCTGGCTGGAACAGCCACATGCATGCTGTTCCTAGAGGCGGCCTGCCAGGGCCCCTGCAAATCCCATCAGAGAGGGCTTCTTCCTCTTTTCTCCCACTTCCTCTGCATTTCATGCAAAGAATGCATTAGCTTTGTTTAGACCTTGTCTTTCACCATCGCTAGGTTCCAGGACCACTGAATAAGAAAGATGAATAGAAGCTTATGTAGAGAGAATTAACCAGGAAATGATTAGAGGATGCAGATCTAAGAGAGTGGTAAACGATGACTGCGTGAAGTGGGGGGCTGTCCAACTGATTTGGGCACGGAAGAAAGCTGGAGAGGTGACATTTCAGCTGGGTTCTGAAGCATGAACAGGAGTCTGGCCATTTATCATTCATATGTTCAAACTGTCCTTCAGACCATGTGCCATTTAGAAAACAGTCAAAATAAGGGCATTTGATCTGGGACTAAGAAATCACTAAAACTAGCCTGTTCACAAAAATTGTATGTAGATCCTGATATGCAGTTTTGAGAGACAGGCTCATTAGATTCTTTTTTATTTTTGGTACCAGGGATCAAACTCAGGACCTTGCGCTTGCAAGGCAAGCAGCAGCACCACTGAGCTAAATCCCCGGCCCCTAGATTATTATTTATTTTTTTAAATCAGAATCCATTTATATATTTATTTATTTGTTTTTGGTACTGGGGATCGAACTTGGGTCCTTGCACTGCGGCCCCTAGATTCTTAAAAGAATCTATGATTCCAAAAAGACTAAGAAGAACTGCAGTTTAGAGTGAAGCCCCAGAGCAACTTAAGCCACCCTAATTTTGAATTTAGACAGAAATGGGTCAGGGTGACCCATATTCAGCTCCTTTGTCATGGAAAGAGGGTCACAACCAAAGAAAGGAAGTTAGGCAGCTGACAGTGATAGGACCTGACAGTGGGCTGAAAACGTACCAGTGCTGTGTACGTCTGATGGCCTTCAGGCCCTCCCTGCCACCCGCTCCTCATGGACCTTTCCCATGACGCCGGCCTGTGAGCTGAGCCCTCTTCGGGCTCTCAGTTTCCTCAGTTGCTTCCTGAGCATTAGTATCCTCTAGTGATCAAGTCTCTCACACCTTGGCCCCTGAGGTGCAACCCAATTTCCATTTCCCCACAGTCAGCATCACTACAGGATCCAGATGATGCTAACGCTGAGAATGGAGACAGGATAGTGGAAGTCACTCGTGTGGGCATCCCCGAGGAAAGAAAAGCAAAGCTTGCTTCTTCCAGGCCAGGGGAGATGGAGGGCTGGTGAGAGCAGGTAGAATGGAGGAGCCAGAGCCCTAACGAGCGGTGGCCAGGTCCCCAGGTAGGCAGGGCTGGCAGCCCTTTTCTGCCTGTAGGTGGCACATGCAGACTGGGGGCGGGGTGGGGGGTGGGGGGATGGGTGCACAGAGGCCTAGGCTTGGATGCAGTGACTACAGTGGTCTGGACAGGGCGGGAATGGGGACAGGAGAGCAGCCATAACTGAACCCCAGCACGCTGAGGTGAGTCTTGCTATGTTGGTCCCAGATAACCAGTGACTCCCACTGTCCCGCAGTGGTCACTACTGTGGTGAGCAGCCTAGACTACCATTCCACACCTGGACAGGACAGGCCCAGAGAGCACTGGCTGGACCCCAGGGACATCACCAGAGCCACCTAAGCCAACTGTTCCCCATACAAGTAGGCACCTTCTGGTGTGGAGCGGGCAAAAGGCAGAATGCAGAACCACTGGCCCACTAGAGTGAACCAAGAGACTGAGCTCCATAAAAGAAAGGGAAATTGTAGGGGTGGATGAGGTACTGCATTGGTCAAGATGGCAGCCTAGGATGGAGTGAATCCCCATCACGCATCCAAAAGGTGGAAGTCTCATGTCATCTCCCAAAGCCCCCACATAATCCCCAAGAAAACCCTGGTACCTAATTACTGAGTCACCACTTTGAAGACAGTCTTCCCTGTGTGTATGGTATGGAAGACCACAGACTCCAAACCAAGCATCACCCACACAGGCATGCACACGTAGGAACTCTCCACGCCAAAGCGCTTATGCTTTCCTGAAGGAGTCTCGGGTAGATCTACCCAGCAGAAATGGTTTTGAAAAACCAACATCTTACACAGCCTAAGTTTTTGGCCTCTCTTTAAAAAATCAGAAATATCCACAAACACCAGGTTTCTCCCCACAAGCCTCCTGCACGATATGACGACCATCAGCGGCTGCTGCAGAGCGCCTGCCATAGGTGGCACGGGCACCTCCGGAACTGTAGTCCCTACCAGCGCCCTCTGCACCGTAGTACCAGTCTTCGGTGCTGCCCTGATGAACTACTGCACCCAGCAGCGTGAAGCAAAGCACGCAGCTCTGTTTCAGTGCTCGAGGTCAGGAATCCAGGAGGGCACAGCTGGGTCCCTGAGTAGTGGCCTCACAGAGCTACTCTGGGGAAGAATCTGCTTCCGGTTTCCTCAAGATCGCTGCCCACGCACGCATGGTTCCTTGGGGTAGTGTGGCCGAGATCCCTGTCTCTCCACCACCTGGCCACCTGCGGCAGGTGGCTGTGCCCGCATCTCCAAGCCGGACCACACCCCTCTCTCCTTTGACATTGCTCTCACTTCCTCTCTGTTCACTCTGAAAAGCACTTGCTGCCTTAGCTGAGTGGCTTTGACTCTCTGATGCCCACCCAGATGGCCTCCTTGCCACAGAACTGATCCAGGGGACAAAGGGCGCCAGCGACTCCAGCTAATTTGCACCACCTGCCCGTGAGCTTGAGAACCCTCACCCCAGAGAGGAGTCCGCAGTATCCCCAAGCCCAAGCACCTCAGACACACATCTGCATTTCTTTTCAAACTTCCCTTTGTCTCTAGCTCTTTCAGTAGTTTTTAACCCACCAAAAGGACTCCATGAGGTACTCTGGGGTTTTAAAGCCTATAATTAGTCTACTTGTTACCAAGGAGACGGTGTCCCGAACTCCGGCTCTCCAGAGCCAGCAGTAACAAGTACAGGTACAGGGAGGGCATGAAAAAGCACCAGGAAGGAAGAAGAGGAGCTAAAATGGTCATGAAACCAGTGGGCCTTGGAGCTTCTCATGTCAGCACCATGCCAGCGCCACTGACCCCACTGATACAGAATGGGGAAACTGAGGCTTGGGATTGTGATTGCCCAAGGTTAAGGACATGTGGCAGGTCCAGGATACACACAGTACTGTGATCCCCAAGGCCTGGGTCCCCCGTTTTCCACCCAAAGAATGGCTGCATACAGGAGGACATGAGCAGGATTAAATGACCGAGCCTCAGCGCCACCGGAAAGATCAATAGTCCTAAGCCCTCGGGGGTCCCCCAGGGCCCCACGCTTGGATGGAGAAGTGACTGAAATTGGTCCCAGAGGGAGGGCAGAGTCTAGTTCTTGAAGGCAGAAGAACTGGGGAGCAAGAAGGGCCAGCACAGAGGACAGGACGCTTGTCTCCTTGAGGACAGTGGTTTACTTGTTCCACATTCCCACCAGAACCTGGCCAGAGCAAGTGAAAAACTATCAGGAAGGCGAGGGGCTGGGGAAACTGGCCATGGTGGTGACAGGGTCCCCACAGCAAACACAGGAAGCTTCCTAGGGCTCCTGCCATCTTTGCAAAGGAGCTGTGTGGCAGTGTGCGTGCCACAAGCTTCCCTGCCTTGAAAGCAGGGTACCCCAGGAAAACCACGGGGGCGATGGGACGCCCCCTTGGACACCCCAGGGACACAAGTGCTTGGGGGTATAAAAGTAGCTCAGAGTGGCCAAAACCTGGCTAAGACAGCACACAACCCAATGCCCCTGCATCCTGAAATGGAAACAAGGAATTTTCATTCTTCAGCCAGAGGGGAGGAAAGGGCATCAGTTGTGAGGACACTGTTTGCTTTACAATCTTCAACCCAAACAAGCCCTGGCCAAAGGACAGCAATAAACCCTCCACAGCCCCACGCCACCCAGCCCCAGCACTCCACCTCGCCAGGTGATGATTATAAACACTCAAGTTCCCAGAGCACCTTGACCTATGTCATCTGCTAGCTTGTGGACCAAGCCCGTCACAAGCTTGGGGAGCGGTGGGTGGGTGATGGACAGGTAACTGACAGGGAATCTGTAGGTTTGGGGAATGGGACATTGTCATTTGGGGAGGCCGTCCAGGTTCTGACGGTCCTGGGACAGCCTTGGTAGGCAGCGCAGCTTCTGCCCCTGTGGAAGCCAAGCCAGCAGCTTGTTTTCCCAGCAGCCTCTGCAGGAGGCACAGGCACACACCTGGGTTTGCACCCCAAGTCCACCCATGCCGGGTGGGGGCCCTGGTTCAATCCGGACCAAGGCCTTCCTGGCACCTCTTGTTTTCAAGCCTGCTCTCCAGATCCGTGATGAGCTAATATCATTCCAAAACCTGCCTTCTGCTAAGATCAGCCAGATAGATTCTGCTGTTGATAATTAAAATACTTCTCAAGTACCGAACGTTTCCAAGCTTTCCAGACCCCTGTCTACAAAGATTGATTTGGGTACAAAGGAACCACTGAGGGTTATTAATGAGGCAGCCCAGATCTGGTGTGATTAATTGGACAGAGAAGGGAAACGGGGGCTGGGAGGAGGCCTGAAGTTCTGACTCCAGCATTTGTGAACTCTGTGACCCAAGCCCTTCAATCCCAAGGAAGCTCAGCTCCCAGATCTATAAAACTGAAATAATAACACCTGCTTTCAAAGGAAGGATGGAGTAACAGAGGCACCGGGCTGACGCATGAGAAGTGCTCATAAACATCTCCTGAAGCCCAGGCTGGGGCCCATAAACATGGCACAGCTCGGCTCTTAGAGCGGCAAGAATTCAAAACAAGCTGGGGGCAGGGAGGTGAGTGCAGGACAGAAAAGGCACGGAGTGGAAATCCAAGTGGGAACTAGGCCTGCAGCATTTGTTCACAGCTGTCTGTGTCATGGAGCTGAGATCTTCGGAACCAGCTTCCAAAGATGCCAGTGCTATGAAGTGAGCAGTGTACACAGGAAAGTACGCTTCGAGGAAAAAGCCTCTGACAAGTACAAGGTCAGTGCTCAGATGCAGCAAATGAAACTACAAGACGAACCTGCAATGTCCCTCTGCCAGGCACCCTGGCCTGGATCCTAGCTGCTGTCACGAAGCAGAAGCAAGTGCAGAGCTGAGGACCCTGGCCATGCCCAGATGGGCATTGCAGTGGGGGACTGGTAGGAGCGCGATAGCCAATGTCAAGTCCACCCTGTGCCACACACAGCCCTGCAGAGACTTCCACTGGCATTATCAGTGTCTGCTGGCCAGAGGGGCAAGGCTGGGCAAACTAGGGCAAAGGCTGCCCGAGTATTTTGCCAAGCACCTTATTTATTAGCTGTTCCTGGGAAATAATTAAAACTCAGTTGAAACTGAAACCTCTGTTGCCAAATCACAAAACCCAACCTTTGAGCACAGCTGATGTCTTGAGAGACCTTCCTCCTGCCCAGGATCCTTGGAAAATAATTACATCCTGTCAACAGAGCTCCGAAACTTAGAACTTCAAAAACCAGGCAAGAACAGGGTAGAAGGGGTGTTCACAAAGCACCTGACCTCCAAGCCAAGATCCGGGCTTCCCTCTGCAGCCCCAAACCCAGCTGACTCTTCCCTCCTGCATCCTCTTCTCCTAAGCACAATCCCTTTAACTGTCCACCTAGGACCAGATGACTCAGCTGACAGCAGCTTCCAGGGCTGCAAAACTCAAAGGCTGAACAACTGCTCACTGGGGAGACCAGTCCCCCTGGCTGTACGAGACCCTGGCTAGGGTGAGTCCAGGAACTCTGTTTACTTTTGCAACAATTTGCAAACAAGGCAGAGTGTTTTTCAGGTGGAACCTGCTTGGCAGGAGCTCCCAGAATACCAAGCACACCTGGGTCTTTGTTGGCCCCAGCAACCTGGTTCAAAGCAGACAGGAAATGCGCTTAGGAATTAAATTTTAATACTTTCTTTTTCACATAATACTGTGAGAAGAGGCACAGAAAGTTTCCAGGCCCTAGAAGCGGAGTCCCCAGCAGGTCTGTTGTGGTTCTCTCTACATCTGAGCACATTTCCAGGTGGACGGAGCCTCGCTGGCTCCTGGGATACAGAGGGTTGGTTCTGCAGGGGCACAATGCTGAAACAAGGCTGGCTGGGCTCCTGCCCAGTCACTCGTGTCACCTGCACAATACTCGGGCCAAGCATGTGGGGAGATAGATGCCCAGAGTCTTGGACACAGGAGATGCCCTTAAAGGTGTGCCAGGTACGGAGAGCAAGGGCGGAGGCCCAGGCTGGGTTTGCTCTGTTCCCCAGCAGAGGGTGCGTCCCTCACCCACCCTCCCCTCATCACCAACTCCTCCCAAGCAAGGCTGGTCACATCAACCACACTGGTGTCGCCACGCCCACCCTGGAGCAAAAACAGTATCAAGTCACACACACTAATCAATGCACTGGCTACCACGAAGCGCCAGCCCCAGTGCACAACACGGGCTGTCTTGCTGAATCACCCAGTAACCTGCAGGGCTCCTGTGGTTCCCACCATGAAGCCAGGCTCTCATCGGGCCACACCCAAATCCACAGCCTACTAAGGGGCGGAGCCGGGCTTCAAACCCTCAAAAATCTGGCTCCATGTATCTGGATTCATCTGGACTACAGTACACCGCAATGTCAAATGCAATCCGAGAGGTGATGAAAACATGACTGCAAAGGAATTAAGACATAATTATGAATTTTCCTACAACCATTCAATCAATCCCACGAAGATTTATTAAGAGCCCATAAGGAAGAAATGGGAGGGGTACACAGGTTTCCACCCGAGCCTGTATTTTCCATTACTGTCTTGCATACTTCAGAAGCATGATCCCAGCCTGAACACCTCAGCAACCTGTGCTCCCAGGCACCCACTGCAGACTCACAGTGGCAGTACACAAGTGTGCACTGCCTCGTGGCATTTCCCTTAGCAATGAGCAGCGTATACAACAGTGGTCCTGTAACATTATAAAGGGGCCAAGGAGTCTGTCACCTGGTGACATCCAAGCATAACACACTGCACATTTGTGTGATGCTGTTGTAAACAAGCCTGCTGCACTCACATGTAAACAGCACAGGCTGTCATGTACAGTACTGTTTTGTGAATTTCCTATACTTTTAATCACTATCTTAAAGTATACTCCTCCTACTTATTAAAAAAATCCCACATTTATTGTGAAACAGTCTGCCATATTCTGCCAGCAACAGCCTTCATTATCTAGTTTACCAGTTCTTTTTTTTTAAATTTTTTTGGTACCGAAGATCAAACTTGGGTCCTTGCTCTTGCACAGCAGGCGGCGAAACCACTGAGCTAAATCCCTGGCCCTAATTTACGAGTTCTTGACTGCACATTATGCGGATAACCTACCTAGGCCGCTACGGTTGTGCATTAATGGGCTCTGCAAAGCTTGCATAATGATGAAACCGCCTAACAGCATAGTTCTCGAGTGCATCCCTAGCATTAAGTGCTATGTGACTGCATTTTAACATTCTGAGGCAAACACTGACATTCCACATCTGTTAGACACCGTAGCAGTTACTGACTCAAAGTTCAACACAGGTCGACACTGACACCCCCTTTCAGCCAGCCTGTCTCTGTGAAGTCCAGTTTTGGGCAGTGACTGTGATTCAAACACACACCAGGCAAAAATCAAGGGGAAGAAATGCAGGGGGTGGTGCTCTATCTGATGCCAAATGTGAGAAGTTCAGTACCAAACAGGCACACTCATCCCCTTGGAAGTCACTGTATTTAAGAATGAAACAAAAATATTTTTACTGTTTCAATACATGTCTTTCGTAAGCACCTGCTAAGTTGTCAGGACGCAGATACTTATTAAGTTATTTGGGCCTAATTACTAAATAGAATTGCTAAGCTTTCTTTTGGCTTTGGAGAGCTATGACAAAAATTACAGAAACATGAAGGGACCCGTGTCCCTGAACAGGGAATGTTCAGGAACTTGCATTTTAGAATAATCTATGCACCGCCCCTTCCCCAACCATAATTACGATTTCATAAAAAGGGGGGAGTCGTCTTATATTGGTCAATACTTTGCTTTCTCCTCAATATAATACTTGGCTTTTTGTACAGACTTTTTAATACTTGCCAACAATCTACAATAAAAGATGGATCGTGGCCATGAGAAGCCCTTAAAGGTCTTGGAGCCCAGTGCAGAGTGAGTGAGGAGAGTGTAACTCCTGGCTGGGCATCTCAGTACCTTCTTGACTGTCAGAATAAATAGAACTTCCAGAGTTCTCTAATCAAAGTAAAATAATGGCCTCTTGGGATTTTTTACAAATACAAATGAAGATAGCAAATCTAGGCATCAGTTTAAACTCTTCTGGAATTAGGAGACTTCTCTGCCTGTGAGGTTGAAGTTCTGTTTCACTGAAGTTTGTATTTACTATTTTGAGGATCTAGATCATTCTTTCTAGTCTTGAAAGGCAGACTCACACCTCCAGGAAGAAGGGCACCACCCCAAGAATGCAGAGGAGGGTCAGAGCTGGTTGGAGGCAGCAGAGCTCAAGTTCCAGCCACCTGGGGTATTGCACAGCTGGAATTCTCCAGGATGAGCTGCAGGCCTCTATTGTACGTGGCAACCAGCCAGGTAGTGATATGGATAACCTGGTTGCTTAGCAACTACTACAAATTGGTTGCTAGGGGAGAACAGAGGAGGTGTGTGTGGGATATGAGGTTGACATCTAGTTTCAGGCATGTGCCAGTCCTCTGTGTGGGTTCTCAGGTTAGGACAGGCAGGAGAGAGTTCACCCAGGCACCATTCCCATGGGCTCTGGTCCTATTAAGCTGTAGGAGATTCAGCCGCTTAAAAGTGTCACTGGAAAAAACATGAAGAAGGTCGCCTACTGTCCTTCAAACTAGAAGTGGTGCTCATGGGAACTCCCTTAAAGACCAGCCAATCTGTGACAGTGGTGAAGGTTCTGCTGGGGCTGGGGACAGGAAGTTTGGGATGTGGGGTCTGAAGAAAACTCTTACCCTGCCCTTCTGCAGCAATGCTCAAATATCCCAATTCTCTCTTTTATAATAAAGGCAGGTGGAAGGGCAGCTAGTATTGGGACCAGCTGTTCTCTAGGGTCCCTTCAAGTACAACACCTCCTTACAAGGCCTTGTTAAATGAATGGCCAACTTGCATTTGTTTGGGAGGCATGGGGGCAGAGAGGAGCTGGGAAGGCCAGCCTCAGAATGGAGAACATGTTAGCAGCACTAAAAGGTGCATTTCAGAGAGGGTGAGGATGTTGGTTCACTTCTCCCAAAGCCCTGCCCTGTGTTTCCTCTGCTCAGTCCTCAAGTTCAAACAGGTGCAGCGTCCGTGTACACATCCCTCCTCCTACCCGAGCCCTCTGCCCGCCTGGACTCTGCTGCATCATCCCATCTCCAAGGTCTAACTTAAGTCCCACCTCCTTTGGGACATCCTCCTTGAGGACCCCAAAGCTCAGTACCTCTCCCTCTCTAATGCCACCTGAGCCAGTTACAACTTTCTGAGTCTGTATCATACAACAATTAGAATCTTTGGACATATTTTCCTGTCTAATATTGAAGACTCCAACTACTTGTGAGCTCTACAACATCTCCCAAACCTTCTGAGCTTCCATTTATTTGGGGTTTACATAAAATAGGGACAGTAGCATCCGCCTCTAAAGGTTTTTACAAATATTAAATGAGAGCTACTTGGCACATTAACCAGATGGTGAAGCCCTTTAGAACCACCTGAATCCTATTTGCTTATCGATGTCTTCCAATGGCCTTGCACAATAACCATCTTCAATAGATCTGGTTGCTTGAAGTTGACCCAACAAGGGAAAGAGGAAAGAAACCCAGAGGAAGGAAAGTTCAAACAGTACTTAATTATAGCTTTCAAGGATATAAAGGATTAATTCACGAAGGTTGGTGAACATTAGATTTTGTTTACTAGTTTCTTTTTTCTTTTTTTGGTACCAGGGATCGAACTCTGGTCCTTCCGCTTGCGAGGCAGATGGTGGAACCACTGAGCTTAAATCCCTGGCCCCATTTACTAGTTTCTTTGAAGGCAGAGAGTGAGAAATGGACTTAAATCTCAGTAACTTTGCCTGGAACTTGCTGAAGGTGCCAAGGTAGCTTCGGCAGAGAATACTGATAAAAGCACAGTGAAGCGAGCCAGACCAAGGGCTGAATCTGACCTTCAAGCCCTACTACCTTTTCTGAACAAGTTACCTAACCTCTTGAAGCCTCAGTTTCCTCGTCTATAAAATGGGGATAATAGGAGTATCAGTTTCATCAGATGTGGTGAGAACTATCTGAGGGCTTGGCATGGGTTCTGGAACAGAGTTAAGTGTACAATTAATCTAATGATGGTCAAGATGCTGCTGCAGCCAGTGGATGCTGTGGGAACTCTCTTTACAATGGCTGACAGTGACTTGTAGCGGATCAGTGGGGAACCTACTGGCAAAAGGGGAACGACTCAAGATTCTGAAATGTTTGACCTGGGACCACTCCAATGGGCACAGCATCACTGCTGACCATGGAGACAGCCCTCTTGCTTCATTAAGAACTGCTCCTGAGGTCAAGGCGTTTTGCCCATGGGACTCCTCAGATAACTCTTGTCACTGCTTACTGGGGGAGGAGAGGCTGGCCAGATGCAGTGGGTAGACAGGAGCATGAAGTCAGGGGGATTTCCAGGAAAGAGAAGAAGTGAGACCATGTGGCACACATTGCTCAGCTCACCATCCTCATGGAAGGCCACACCCATGGGCCAGTCCAGGGCGACCCTGCACCAGGAATGCGGCAGCTCCTGCAGGCCTCTCCATCTGGGATGGAACAACAAGGTCCTCCAGAAACAGTCTCCTCCCTCTCTCTTAATCCCCAAGGCTGGTGGCATCAAAACATACTATCAGTCCAGCATTACTGGACTTAGTGAAGTCCATTTCACTTTTCATGTTTGGTCACCACAGATTCTACCAGAGACTGGACATATCAAATGGAAAATTCCAAAAATAATTCATACTCGTGAGTTTCAAATTGTGTCCCATTCCGCCTGGTATGATGGAATCTTGCACCATTCTGCCCAGGATGTGAATCATCCCTCCTTCCAGCTCATAAGCCTGATAAACCTCTTTTCTTTATACATTGCCCAACCCCTGGGGTTTTGTTATCGCAACACAGGTGGACTAAGACAGGGCTGAAGTTTCAGAAGGGAGGGTCAGGACAGATTAAACAGGGAATGGCCCATCCATCAGCCTGACAGCCACCGCCTTTGGCACAGCCCTGCCCAGGAGACCCTGGACCTGCAATAAAGAGTCTGTAAGCCACCACTGGATAAAACCCAGTATTGCAGAAATTTAGGTATTGCAGTGTCACAGGCTGGTGGGCTCGGGCCTTGGACAGCAGCCAGGCTTGCTCTTTACCAGATAAGGAAGTTAACCTCCTGTGGCCTGGCTTCCTCCAGTAACACCCTGAGGAGTGAAGGTAACTTAGTAAAGTGACCAGCTGCAGGACTCGCACACAAATGCGAGCCCCCTGCTACTGGCGATAAAGAGCCCAGGGGCCACCCCACTTGGGAGGCCTCCCCAGTCTTTGCTCCTACCTCGGCGTAAAAGCCAAGCCCTGTCCACCCCCCGCCTGGTGAGTTCCCAGCCAAGGACCTTCCCTTGCCTGGAGAGATTCCACCCCGGCTGAGCCATCCCTGCCCCAGGTCCCACTGGGCTTCCTTCCCTCCAGGGTGACCTGAGCCAAGGGCGAGCAGGGGGAGCGCAGGCCTTTTCTCTTAGGTGTCCCCATCACCTATGCTTTCTAAAATTGGCACAGTGCAAGCCTAGAGAACACCATTTCTATGTTTTCTTTTTAAAATAACTAAATAAATACCCACAAAGGTACCACTCAAGTGTAAACTACACAAAGGAGCAACCCTCCTTCAAATCATCACAGCCATCATTTCTTGAGCACTTACTGTTTGCCAGCCACGGCATTCAATATTTTATAAAGTTAGATAACTGGTGCCATTTTACAGACAGGAAACAGAGGTTCAGAGGTGATACATTTAACCGATGCCAGGTCCCAGAGCTAACAACTGGACCAGGATTTGAACTTAGATCTGGGAGCCCAAGTATTTCCTAATGCACCTCTCAAGCTGAGTGTTAGGCTGAGGAACAGAGAGCTGGGCCCAAGGCACCATCACCTGCAAGACAGGTGGCTCTTCCCAAGAGGCAGTGACAAAGATTTTGGGTCCTGTTGGGGCTCAGAAAACTGGTGCTTTACCACACTGAGGGCCTTGGAACCCACTTCTGAAGCAAGGTTCCACCGTCCTGCCCTGTTGCTCTCCCTCTCGGGTCAGGGAGGGGCCTTCTGCAGAGTTCCCTCACCTGCCTGAGACCAGATCCATTCACCAAAAGAACACAATCAACTTCCATCTTCTTGCTGAAATTGCATTAACTGAAGAGGACTAAACCCATATTGCAAGAGAAAGGCGGAAGATGGTCAATGTACCTGGATGTACTATTGTCCCCCAAACCACAGTTTGTTCTGCAGGCCACACCGACTTTGTCCCAGGCCACCATATGCTCTCCATGCCCATTGAACTACGCTGAAAACCATTGACTGTTTGCCCCTAAAAACTGCCTACATTCCCCATCTCTTCCACCCTATAGAAAAGAGGTCTATTTTTCTAAAGTGCTGGACTGGTGAGTAGTTATACTCTGTGATTCCTTCTGTCCACATAATAAATTTGTATGGGCGCAGAAGACGCCGAATCAACCCACTGCAGACAGGCAGCCACCTGGTTCCACACTACAAAGACACAGAGGACAGCAGACCACCAGACCAAGCTACTAAGTCCTGCTGCTCCCGGCCCAGAGGCAGGGGCTTCTGAGCCGCCATCCCACTGCTCCTGGTCCAGAGGAAGGGGCTTCCCGGTCACCATCCCTCCCGCTGCTCCCAGCCCAGAGGAAGGGGCTTCTGGGCCACCATCCCTCCCATCACTCCCGGCCCAGAGGTAGGGGCTGCTGAGCCACCATCCCACTGTTCCTGGTCCAGAGGAAGGGGCTTCCTGGCCACCATCTCTCCCGCTGCTCCCAGCCCACAGGAAAGGGCTTTTGGGTCACCATCCCTACCGCTGCTCCTGGCCCCTGTCCCACCTCTCCCAGCTCAGAGGAGGTAATCCGTGCAGGCAATAACAGCCCCCCGCCCCAGTCAAAATGACAAAACAATAAGTCTCAAAACCAGACTTTCAGATCACCTACAGCAACCCCAAAGGGAAATGAGATGGAACACTCTGACACTCAACCACCTGGACCCACTGAACTGGCAACAAAAGGGGATCTGGAAAAAATGAAATCAGAAATAATTTCTCAGAAAACAGGAGAAATTGTGCCCCTAGTGCAAGACATGATTAATAAATCTAGAGAGGAGCTAAGGAATATGATGGAATCCCAACATAAGAAACAAATGGAATCCATAAAACAGATGCAAAGAGATTTCCAAGAGATGAAAAACTCCATTGAAAGTCTACACAGCAGAATGAGCCAATGTGAGGACAGAATTTCAGATATAGAAGATAGGATTGCAATTAGTGACCAGGAAAAGAAAAATTGCTTGAAAATTATAAGGGAACATGAGAAATCAATCCAGCAGCTGCTAGATGATGCAAAGAAGAATAACACAAGACTGACTGGGCTCAATGAAGAAACAGGAGAGAGTGGAGATGACATAAAAAATCTCTTCACAGAAATAATGGCAGAAAACTTCCCAACCAGGGGAAAAGAGCTTGACATACAGATAAGTGAGGCATACAGGACTCCAAATAGCCTTGATCAAAAAAAATCTACACATAGGCATATAATTGTTAAGATTCCAGAAACACAACAGAAGAACAAAGTTCTCCAAGCAGTCAGAGAAAAGAAACAAATCACATACAAAGGAAAGCCCATCAGAATCACAGCAGACTTCTCAACACAAACCAAATCAAGGAAAGAAGAGCTTGGAGTGACATATTCCAAGCCCTAAGAGAAAACAGCCTCCAACCCAGATTGATGCACCCTGCAAAACTATCTTTCAAAATTGATGGAGAAATAAGATACTTTCATGACAAAGAGCACCTTAGGAACTTCGTGAATACCAAACCAGCACTCCAAAGAATTTTACACAATATCCTAGGAACAGATATTGAGGATCACAACCCCAGGACACAAAGCAGAATGAACCCATCTGGCATGACAAGAAATTAAATGGAAAGGGGGAGAACCCAACAAAAAGAAAAAGTCATGGCAATGACAAGTCAGTATGTTTCAGTTATAACCATCAATGTTAATGGTCTCAATTCACCAATCAAAAGAAATAGACTGGCAGAATGGGTCAAGAAGCAAAATCCAACAATATGCTGCATACAAGAAACACACTTAATTCAAAAGGAAACTCATAGACTGAAAGTTAAAAGGTGGAAAACAATACTCCATGTGACAGGAACCCGAAAAAAAGCAGGAGTAGCTATCCTCTTGGCAGATCAAGTAGATTTCAAACCAACACTGATTAAGAGAGATGAAGAAGGACACTACATCCTTGTAAAGGGAAGAATCCAAGAGGAAGAGAAGACAATCATAAATATCTATGCACCAAACACTAGTGCACCCAATTATATAAAACAAATACTAACGGACGTGAAAAGTCATATATGCACTAATACAATTGTAGTGGGGGACCTCAACACCCCACTGTCACAAATAGATAGATCAACTAGACTAAAAATGAGTAATGAAATACTAGAACTCAATCGAACTCTTGAACAAATGAACTTAACAGATGTTTACAGAGTCTTCCACCCCACAAAATCAGACTACACATTCTTCTCAGCTGCACATGGGTCATTCTCCAAAACAGACCACATACTCACACATAGAACATGTTTAAGTAAGTGCAAAGGAATTGAAGTTATCCCCTGTATATTATCAGACCATAGTGCGATGAAATTGGAGATCCATAGCAAAAGAAACTCAAAAAATTTCATAAACACGTGGAAATTGAACAACACACTTCTGAATAACCAATGGGTCACAGAGGAAATTAAAGAAGAAATCAGACAGTTCCTTCAATTAAATGACAATGACAATACAACATATCAGAATCTATGGGACACAATGAAAGCAGTCTTATGAGGGAAATTCATAGCAGTGAATATGCATGTTAGGAAAACAGAACACGCCCAATTAAACAACCTGATGCTGAACCTCAAGCTTCTAGAAAAAGAAGAGCAGGACAAACCCAAAGCTCATACAAGGGAGGAAATTATAAAGATCTGAGGAGAAATCAATGCAATGGAGACTAAGAGAACGATACAAAAAAATCAATGAAGCCAAGAGTCGGTTCTTCAAAAGAATCAACAAAATTGACAAACCCTTAGCCAACCTTGTCAGAAAAAGGAAAGAAAAGGCCCAAATCCATGCAATTAGGAATGAAAAGTATGAAATTACAACAGACCCAGCAAAAATCCAGAGGATCATCAATACCTACTTCCAGAACCTATATGCCAATAAGATGGACGACACAGAAGAAATGGACAGATTCCTAGATACACATGAATTACCAAAGTTGAACGAAGAAGACCTAAAAATTCTGAACAACCCAACATCAACCAATGAAATTGAAGATGTAATTAAAAACTTATCAACTAAGAAAAGCCTGGGCCCTGATGGCTTCACTGCTGAATTCTACAAGACATTTAGAGAGGAACTGCTGCCACTACTGTTTAAACTCTTCAATGAAATGGAAAGGGAAGCAATACTCCCAAATTCATTCCTGGAAGCAAGCATCACCTTGATCCCCAAAGCAGAGAAAGACCCAACTGAAAAAGAGAACTATAGGCCAATCTCACTAATGAACATAGATGCAAAAATCCTTAATAAGATACTGGCAAACAGAATGTAGAAGATCATCAAGAAGATCATACACCCTGATCAAGTGGGATTCATCCCAGGGATGCAGGGATGGTTCAATATACGAAAATCAATCAATGCAATACACTATATCAATAGAGCCAAGGACAAAACCATATGATTATCTCCATAGACGCAGAAAAAGCATTTGACAAAATCCAACATGCACTTATGATAAAAACCCTACAAAAAAATTGGAATAGATGGTCTCTACCTCAAACTGATAGGAGCCATCTATGAAAAACCAACAGCCAATATCATACTAAATGGTCAAAAACTGAAATCCTTCACACTAAAATCAGGAACAAGACAAGGATGTCCACTATCACCACTCTTGTTCAATATAGTTCTGGAAACATTAGCCATGCCAATTAGACAGGAGAAAGAAAGAAAAGGAATAAAGATAGGTAATGAAGAAGTCAAATTGTCATTATTTGCAGATGACATGATACTCTATATAGAAGACCCCAAGAACTCCACCAAAAGTCTTCTAGACTTAATAACCAAATTCAGTCAAGTAGCTGGTTACAAGGTCAACACACAAAAATCAATAGCTTTCCTCTACACCAATGACAGACTCACTGAGAGAGAAATAAGGCAAATAATTCCTTTCACAATAGCATCCAAAAAACTGAAATACCTAGGAATCATCCTAACAAAAGAAATCAAAGACCTCTTCTCTGAAAACTATGGCACTCTGAAAAGAGAGATTGAAGGTGATATCAGAAA
Organism: Heterocephalus glaber; assembly: GCF_053883595.1. Taxonomy (NCBI): domain Eukaryota; kingdom Metazoa; phylum Chordata; class Mammalia; order Rodentia; family Bathyergidae; genus Heterocephalus; species Heterocephalus glaber. The sequence goes on from NW_028258315.1 coordinate 12,710,902, forward strand.
ATGGACAGACGTCCCCTGCTCCTGGGTAGGAAGGATTAATATAGTGAAAATGGCCATACTTCCAAAACTGCTATATAGATTTAATGCAATTCCAATAGAGATCCCAGCAGCATGCTTCATAGACCTCAAGGAAACAATCCAAAAATTCACTTGGAACAAGAAGAGACCCAGAATAGCAAAAGCAATTCTAGGTAACAGAGACATGGCAGGGGGTATCACAATCCCCAACCTGCAACTATACTACAAAGCTACTGTGATAAAAACAGCACAGTAATGGCAAAGAAACAGACTTGAGGACCAGTGGAACAGATTAGAAGATGCAGAAACAACGCCAGACACACTCAGCCATCTCATCTTCGACAAAGGAGCCAAACACCCTCAGTAGAGGAAAGATAGCCTCTTTAATAAATGGTGCTGGAAAAATTGGACTTCAACTTGCCAAAGATTAAAACTAGACCTGTATCTCTCACCATGCACTAAACTAAAATCAAAATGGATTAAAGATCTAAATATTAAAATAGAAACTCTGAACCAGTTGGAACAGAGGTTAGGTAGAACCCTTGAAGACATCGGTGTAGGAAAAGATTTTATGAACAAAACCTCAGTTGCCCGTGAACTAGCACAAACAATCAACAAGTGGGATCTCTTCTTATTAAAAGGCTTCTACACAGCAAGAGAAACCACCAGCAGTGTGAAGAGACAACCCACAATGTGGGAAAAAATCTTCACCTGCTCTTCCCCAGATAAAGGTCTACTATCTCGAATCCATAAAGAACTTAAAAAGATCAGACCTCCCAAATTTAAAGACCCAGTCCAAAAATGGGCATCTGAAATGAACAGACATTTCTCAAAGAAGTAGAAATAGCAAATAAATACATGAAAAAATGTTCAACATCACTGGTCATTCGAGAGATCCAAATGAAAACAACGCTGAGATTCCACTTCACTCCAGAAAGAATGGCTGCTATCATGAAATCAACCAATAACAAATGCTGGCAGGGCTGTGGGGAAAGAGGAACCCTGCTCCACTGCTGGTGGGAGTGTAGACTGGTGCAACCACTGTGGAAATCAGTATGGAGATACCTCAAAGAACTAGGACTGGAAGTCCCATTTGACCCCGCTATTCCACTGCTGGGGATCTTCCCCAAAGAATTAAAAGAATCATACCACAGTGATATATGTGCACCCATATTCATAGCAGCGCAGTGTGTGATAGCTAAAACTTGGCAACAGCCCAAATGCCCATCAAGTGGAGACTGGATAAAGAAAATGTGGTTTTTTTATAAAATGGAGTACTACTCAGCCATAAAAAATGAGAAATTAGAGACATCGATAGCTAAGTGGATGCACATTGAGGCGATACTCTTAAGTGAAATCAATAGGACATACATGTGTAGATACCGAATAGTTTCTCTGGTGTGAGAAACTGAAAGTGTAAATAATGACTAAATGTATAATAGGTAATGTGAAATAGGAAAAGGGGCAAAGGGGAAGGAAGTGGGAGGGCTAGGGGAAAGGATAGAAGGGAATGGGATTAATATGAGAAAATGGAAAACTAGGAACAAAATCTTTGTAAATAGGGAGGAATGGAGGGGTTGAAGGGAGGGCTGGGCAAGGGTGAAAAATAAGAACCAAGAGAGACTATGTAAAGGTGCAAATTTCCACTGATGAATGTCATTATATTGTATACCTAAAATGTACCAATGATTAGAATGAATAATCGATAATGCAAAATAGGAAGAAAAGGTGCAAAGGGGTAGGGGTAGTGGGAGGGGCAGGGGAAAGGAAAGAAGGGAAAGGAAAAATGCTGAGAAATGGAAAAAATGGAAACAAAGTCTTTGTAAATAGGGAAAGTGGAGGGGGTGAAGGGAGGGCTAGGAATGGGGAAAAAATAAGAACCAAGATGCATTATGTAAAGGTACAATTCCCAATAAGAAATGTAACTGTGTTGTATCCCTACAATGTACCAATAAAAGAATTTAATACAAAAAAAATAAAAAATAAAAAATTTGTGTTTGTCTCTTCTCTGATTAACATCAGGAGCTCTTCAGAGGGTAGAGGAGAAATTTCCCTTTGCCCTGCAGTATTTTGGCATGGCAGGTGGAATGCCAACATCGTAATCCTTAGAAACTTACATGGCGGCAAAGGGACTTTACAGATGTGATTCAGTCAACAGTCAGAAGAGGGGGAGATTATCCCGGATTATCCAGGCAGGCCCCATGTGATCGCTGTGCTCCTGAGGAGGAGAAGACAAGAGAGCAGTTTGCAAGATAGGAGAGGTGCCAGGCAAGTGAAAGGTCAGAGCAGCAGAGGCAGGGCCAGAAGCCAGGACACATGGGCAGCTTCTAGAAGCTGGAAAAGGGAGAGGTTCCAAAGGAACTCGGCCCGGTCAGCACACTGAGTTCAGATCTCTCAAGAATCCATCTGTGCTGTTTTGAGCCACTAAATCTGTGACGGCAACAAGAGGAAGCTCATATACCTGAGGCTGTTTCACGGCACAGGGAGGGACAGTCACCCCCAAGAGGAAGGAAGGGATCGCAGGTGGGGGGCAGTGGCCCACACCTGCAGAGCCACCCAGAGGCCAGGTAGGGAGAGAGAGCTCAGGGCACCATGACAGTCACCTAGGAAGCACAGAGCAGAGCTGAGGCGCTGGGGGCCCCCAGAAGCTAGCCTTTAAAGGGAAAAAGGACGCAAGGCTCCAGGCCCCTGACCTCTCCATCTGAGGACAGTACCTGCTGAGAAAGTGACCTGCACTTTTGCGGTGTGGCTTTTCATCTCCTGTTTCCCTTCCAGCCCAGTGTCATCTCTGGAGCAGCCCCTGCCCCATCCCAAAAGGGAGGGGACTGGGCCTCGTACTGGAAAACTCAGAGTCCGGACCTCAGGACACATGTGTCATCTCCCTGGAGCATCCTTTTATTTAATGAGTTGGGGAGGGGGCTATTTTTTAATTAAATGTATCTTCTGTCAAAATAAACACAACACATTTGGAAACAAAAGCACACTTTCCATTAATTTTTAAAAGAAGACACTTCTAAGTATGAGCAATGTCCCTAGATACTCCCTCTGTCCCCCAAAAGACACATCCCCTTTGCTCTGTCCTTCAACATTTCGGGAGAAAATGCAAGAAGCTGATTTTAAGGAAAGAAAGCACAACGGCTGGACCCTGTGCAGCTGGGTGTGACTCCAAGGCGCTGCCGGTGACAAACTGTATCACACCAGTGACTGCGCTGCGTCCTACGTCACGGGCCACGCCAGTTACTGTGCTGGGCCAGTTTCCTATAATGGAAACAAGAATTCCTACCTCACGGGTCTGCTGTAAGGATTAAACAAGCTCAAGTTTGTCCAAGCCTTACACACCCAGCCACAGCTCGCTTTATTGTGCTCCGCTGCATTGCCCTTCATGGATACTGTGCTTTTCTGTAAGTCTGGCGTTTGTGAGAGCCCTGCGTGCAGCAGCAGGTCCCCTGGTGTCATTCTTCTAACAGCTCAGGTAGGCGTTAGCATTTTTTTTAGCAAGACAATATTTTTAAGGTAAAGTATGTTCATTTTTTCCAGACAAAATGCTACTGCATACTTAATAGACTACAATAAAACTTTTATACGCACTGGGAAGCCAAAAAGCGCGTGGGACTTGCTTTGTCATATTCCCTGCACTGCAGTCATTCTGGAACTGAACTCCCGCTGTCTCTAGGCTATGCCTGCTAAGTTAGGTTGTTATCCTTAGGTCCCCAGCACTAGGTGATACCTGATCGGGTTCTGTTCCAAGACTCACTTGCTTACCAAAGCCAGGGCTGAGTGGGTCAGGGATCCGGTAAACACTTAGCCTCATACAAGTTCAAGAGAGACCTTTTCAAGTTTCTCCCTTTGAAATATTCTAAATCTTTTAAAAATATATATACTGGAAATTAAACCCAAGACCTTCCTACTAAACTACATCCCCAATCCTTTAATTTTTAAAAAATTTTTGATATAAGGTCACACTAAGTTTCTAAATTGCCTGGGCTGGGCTTCTCAGCCTTCCAAAGTATTGGGATTATGGGTGGGTGGTTATTTGGGTGTATATATTTATCAAAACACATTAAATCTGATAATTAATAGCTGCACATTTCACTGCACAAAAAATTACCTCGATAAAAATTGTTTTTCAGGAAAAAATGTCCCATTTTCTTGAAACACGCATTTTGCGTATTTGACCCAGAATGTTGGTGTCTGTGATAAATAGACTAGACTCTAGACTAGACTCTCAGAGGAGTCAATCTAGGATCCCAGGGCCTACAGGCAGAACATGGCTCTTGTGAGCAATCAGCCCCTCCCTGCCTTGCTCAGGCTCCTGGGGAACTTGACAAACAGCAACTTCTTTCTCCTGCTGCTCAGGGCTCAAGGTTCAGGCCAGCCAGTGGCCACCACCAAGAGCAGCACCTCTGACCAGGAATCAGGAGGGACATTCAGGAGCTCAGGGCTCTTTCTGAAAGCTCTTCATTGAGGAGGACACCACAGGTACCAGTCGGGACTTTCTGGGGTGGCAACAATATTCCAGATCCTGAGCCTGGGGAGGTATGACATAGGTACATACACTTTATTTAAACTCATCAAACTATACACTTAAAAACAGGTGCATTTTGTTGTGTGCAAATTACCTCAACAAAGTTATATGGGTAAAGTTGGAAGCTTACACTTCATGATTTCAAAATTTACTGTAAATCTACAGTAATCAACATGGTGTGGTGCTGGCATAAAGATGAACAAGAAGATCCGTGGAACAGAACTAAGTTCAGAAACATATCCTTGCTCTTATGGTCAACTGATTTTCAATAAGGGTGCTAGGACAATTCGATGGAAAAAGAATAGTCTTTTCAACAAGTGCTGTTGGGACAACTGGATAGTAACATGGAAAACAATGAAACTGGACCCCTTCCTCACACCAAATGCAAAAATTAACTTAAGATGGATCAAAGGCTTAAATATATATGTGTGTGTGTGTGTCTGTATATATGTGCCTAAAGGAGACAGGGACAGACGGATGGAGATTCCCTTTTGGAGAGGCCAATGTGCGCTCCTCTATTCCTAAGACCCTCCACTTGGTTACTCACACACTCACCAAGAAGCTGAGTTTTCGTCTGTGCAACCAGGGAACACTGGTTTGTTTTTAAAGGAGAGGCCTCTGGCTTCCTGATATACAGGGGACAGTGAGTAGACACAGCCCAAGATCATGCACTAAAACATGCACAACCATGACTGGGCAGAGGCTGGGACAGCACACAGTGGCAGTCACACTGGAAATGGGGAAACAAATTAAAATTCATATTTATCCATGAGTAAATAGCCACTTCCCTGAGACCCCCAAGGATCTCCCTACACTCAGAAGCCTCCCCACCTCACCACAGTCCAGCACCTTAAAGAACCGGCAGCAGCCACAGCGGAAGACACCCGAGGGTCCCTGGGAGTCAGCATCTGGCCACACTGGATGAGGGAATGCTTTGGATGCCCCCTCCCTGCCCGAAACAATATGACTTAAGAGCAATCTACAAGCAGATAGTGATTAAAAGAGCACACATCCTGTCAGAATAAAGTGCTGCCAATGGAAAAAAGAAAATGCAAAAGTGGGAAACGTAGGCCATGTGTAAACTCTGAAGATTTCTCCACTTTTAAGTGCTGCTTTGATCCTAATTGCAGAACTGTTTCTTGCTTCCAGATCAACACTTTTAATGAAGAAAAGAGTCTTGGAAGACCAGAGACAAGACCACATCGGGAACTGGAGGACAGGGACAGGGATCACGAGTACAAGAGGTTCTGAATGAGCAGCTCCTCTGTGGAGCAGGGCAGGGCCAGGAGTCAAATCTAACTCCACCCCACAAAGAGCGTGAGATGAGCAACAGCTCTCTCAGTCACTCTCTGTAACAATTAGTCACTGATGCTCAAGCAATGGGAGCGGGAAAGGAAACAATGATGTTCTGACCAGTGTCTTCAGCAAGGATTATTTCTCCCCAACAGGTGCCTGGAAGCCAACACCACCACACTCGCACAGACTAGTGCCTTTACTGCAGGAGAAAAATCATTCTAAGCTTCACATTTCTGTCTACGAAACCAAGTGGGAAGGATCTGAGATCCATTTCCTGAGGATCATCTGATAGTGGACACTCAGCCCCCATGAGCTTATTATAGACTCACTTGCTGTGCCCGAATAACAGAATCTCTCAAGGCATGAAAAAGGAAAAAAAAAAGACTGTTGGAAAATGGAAAAGGATTGAAAAATGTAGTTGACAAATACAGGGTGTGATCTTGTTTAGATCCTGACTTAGGGAGGCCAGCCATGAGAAGATGTGTAAGAGATACGCAAAGAATCTGAATGTCATCTATGTAGTAGATGACAACAAGGAATTCTTGTTAATTGTTATGGATCCAACAGTGGCATGGTAGTTAAAGAAAAGACAAATAAAGAAGGGAGGGAGGAGAAGGAGGGAAGGAAGAGTATTTATCAGTTAGAGATGCTGCTCTACTATTTACAGGTACAATGCCATGTAAATATTTGTGGACCACGTGGCACTATCTACTTTTAAATATTGCAGAGAAATGAACAATCTGAAAATTAAATTACAACAGTGCCCAAAAGAATAATAAATTTAAGAAGTGCAAAACGTGGGCTCTGCAGACTAAAAGACATTGTTGAAAGATATTAAATATTCAAATAATTGGAATGACATCTTGTGTTCATGAATCAGGTTTAATATTGTTAAAATGGCAGTAATCCCCCAATTTAGCTACAGATTCAATCTAATTCCTAGCAACAGCCTAGCTGCCTTCTGCAGAGATTGACAGGTTGGTTCTGAAATTCATATGACCCAAAAGACCAAAAACAATCTTGAAGGAAAACAACATAGAAAGACTTAAACTTCATGATTTCAAAACTTACTATAAAGCTACACTAATAAAGATGGTGTGATACTGGCAAAAGGATGAACAAATAAAATAGATCAATGGAGTAGAAGTAAGAATCTATAAAAAAACTCTCACTCTTAGGGTCAACTGATTTGCAACAAGGATGCCAAGATAATTCAGTGGAAAAAGAACTGTCTTTCAAGAGTAGCACTGGGAGGACCAAATGGGCACGTGCAAAAGAACAAAGCGGGACTCCTTCTTCACACCATCTGCATCAATTAACTCCAGAAGGATCACAGGCCTGAGAATAAAAGCTAAAATACAGACTCCTCTAAGAAGAAGACACAGGAGTAAAACATTGACACCATGCTCTAGGCAAAATCACTTTAGACCGAGGAAAGAGGGAGAGGAGATGTGGGTGGGATAAAGGGGAAGGGAAGAGGGAAAAAGGGGAAGAGGCAGGGGAGGCACAAAGAGAAACTGAATTTCCTCAAAATAAAGCCCCTGTCCTTTAAAAGACATCATCGAGAGAGTAAAAATAACCTACAGAATGGGACAAACTATTTACAAATTACATATCTGAGAAGGAAGCTGTATCTGTCATATATAACTTCGACAATCCCGTAACAAAAAGACAACCCAGATAAAACACGGACAAGGCTCTGAAAAGACATTTTTCCAAAGACAGCAAATAAATAGCCTTTAAGTGTGTAAAAAGATGCTCAACAGCATTCGTTATTAGGCAAATGCAAATCAAAACCATAATGAAAACATCAACTAACATGTCTTTACTAAAAAAGACAGAAAAGAACAAGCATTGGTATGAAGGTGGAAACTGGAACACTCAAACTCTGCTGGTAGGAATGTACAATGGTGTAGCCACTTTGGAAAACATTTTCTGGTAGTTCCTTAAAAAGTTAATCATAGAGTGACCATATGACCCAGCAATTCTACTCCTAGGTATATACGGAAAAGAATTGAAAACAGACACAGTATTCTAATGAATACTTGCACATAAATGTTTAGAGTAGCACTATTTACCATAGCCAAAAGGGCACAAACAACCAAAGTCCATCAACTGATGAGTGGATAAACAAAATGTAGCATACCCATACAATGGAACACATCAGCCTTAAAAAGGAATACAGTTCTGGTTTGTGCTACAACATGGATGAATTTTGGAAATATTATAACATTTGAAAAAATTACATGCAATATGATTTTTATTTATATGAAATTCCCAGAATAGTTAAATCTATAGAAACAGAAAATCTAGGGGTCAAACAGGGTGGCAGTAAAGGGCAGTTGGGGAGTGGTTGCTAATGGATATATAGTTCTTTTTTAGATGATGAAGTGGTCTAAAATTGTCATCATGGTTGTATAACCGAATATAGGATTTTCTGCAAGGAAAAAAGTGGAAAGGTATATATAAAACATAAATAATAAAATGTTTAAGTGTCTCCATATATTTTAAAGTTTAAAAGTGCATGACAATAATAGTTTATAATGGATGTAATCTTCAATGAAACCCAGGATAAGTTCCTATGATGTTGAAAACATTGACTTCTCTAATGCATATCGGAAACAGCTGGAAAAGACTTTGCAAGGTGTTCTAAGGTGGGGAACCAGCGAAGGGTCCCCAAAGGAAAGGGTCTGGTCCGGGCTCAGCCCTTTCTTATAACTAAGCAGTCAGAAGGTCACGGACTCATGGAACAGTCACCCAGTCTAGCCCTTCTCAGACCTGAGGGAAATAGCAACCAGCCAGCAAGACTTGGGGACTTGCCCAAGCTTCCTGCCTTTCACAAGGTTTTCATAAGGATCAAACAAGACAAGCGTGTGATAAAAATTTTTTTAAATCTTTGGGATTATGACAAATCATCTCCAAAATACGTGGGCTGGAAACTTGCTCTGACTACATAAGAGGCCTACTTTTCCTGAGCCTCATTAAAAAGGTAAAAGAAGCAAGTGGAATTAACTTTAATAAAACATTGTCTTTAACCCAATATGTCCAATATTTTATTAACATGTGACTAGTATAAACATTTGAGATATTTATGTTTGGTTTTCAAACTAAGTCTTGGAAATCACTCTTGGAGCGCATCTCAGTGAGGCCTGGCTGGGCTGCTCGGAAACCACAGGCGGCCAGTGGCTCCCAGGGCCTCCCAGATCTCAGAGCACAGAAGGAGAGTAGCAGTGACAGATCCAGCAGAAGGCCTGGAGGGGAGGGGGCAGAAGAACATATACGCTAGAGGTAGACGGCTGGTTCCAAGGCAGAGACAGCAGGGTGGGAGGATGTGGCAGAGGAGAGCTGCTCACCAATGTTAGCCAGGAATCAGAGAGAGGGAAGAAGCCCGAGAGGAAGGGACCAGGGACAAGCTAAGTCCCAAAGGTCCCACCCCCATGACCTTTCCTGTCCACTAAGCCATACCTAAGTTTCTGTCACCTCCCAATAATGCCATCAAATGACGAGCTCATCGATGGATTCATCCACTGGTAGGTAGAGCCCTCATGATCCGATTACCTTCCAAAAGCCCCACCTCCAAAAGCAGACTCTGGGGCACACGTTGGATCTAAACCATAACCATACGTAAGCGGTCGATTGCTGGGGTTTAGTGTTCTCGGTGGTGAGTTATGGTAATGCTGAGATGGAGTATAACTTAGGCGACATTATTCCAGTGGGTGGGGTGGGGGTGGGATACTCAGTGATTCTTTTTTTTTCTTTTTTTGGTACCAGGGATTGGACTTGGGACCTTGCGCTTGCAAGACAGGTGCCAGAACCACTGAGCTACATCCTGGGCTCAGTGATTCTATTTTTGCTGTGGTTTCTTCTTCCATCTTTCATATTCCAGGTATTTGTTATAGGACAGGATATGGTTGACAAAACAGGGTAGAAGGTGGGCTGTAGCAGTCAGCTTTCCTAATGCACGTGTCTGCCTCAAGCCTGGCCCCGACTCATCAGCGGCCTGAAGAGTCCTGGGATGGGGAGAACCCAGGGACACTGGTGAGGACGTTTTCTGTCTCTTCTGGCCTCCCCTCTCCAGCTTCAGAGGCAGGTGTCTCCATTTCCAAAGAACTCGTCTCTTGGCTCTGCTCCTCAGGGAATATTCTGTTCTCCCTATTGTGACATTCTGGGTCTTTCTGGCAGGAGGTGGGGATGGGCAGGGGTGGAAGGAACTCACGAATGTTCTCTGAACAAGGAACCAGTGAAGTACAGACATCTGGCCCCAGGATTTTGCCGGCTCCAGGGACGTCACTGTATACCCACTAACACTAATTGCTTTCGAGTCTGCTCCCATTTCTAGTGGAAATAAAATGCTTCTCTGGCTAATGGAAAATGAAACGCCCATTTACTGTTTGTTTACCACATTACATAAGAGTTCTCTGTACCACCTCTCCTCCCCCCAGCCCTGCTCCGAAACTTTGGAGAACATCTCGCACCAAGCCCGTCCAGGTCTGCAGGTACAAGGTAATAAGGCTCCAGAAAGGTGCATTATTCCTGCTAGGTCTGCAGCACTCCTTCACTCTAAATGGATGGGGGGCGGGGGTCAGGGTATTCTTATGAATTCATTCTTCCAGGAATATTTTGTGAATCCTTAGTTCATGTTAAGAGCAAAGACCCAGAGTAACTCACTGACTCCCAACTTCCAAATTCAGCTTTCCTGCCGGCGATTTGGCTCAGTGGTTCCGCCGTCTGCCTCGCAAGGGCAAGGACCCAAGTTCCATCCCTGGTACCGAAAAACAAACAAACAAATTCAGCTTTCCTCACAAAGGAGAGATACAGGCCCAGTTGGATTTGAGATTCAAGAAAATGGACTCTCAACCTACTGCATCTATTAGAGTGGTCCTTAAAAATCTCTTATAGCAGGTTACAGGGAAGCCTTATTTGGTAGTCCTATTCTGGTTGGCTGCCTGTGTCTACCCCATGTTACTTATTACATATGGTGGTGATAAGTGTAGAGACCCTTAGCTGTACCTCCACTCCTTCTAATCCTATGGTTGTCAAGAATAGAAACTACATTTCCCAGTCTCCCTTGGAATTAAGGGTGGTCATGTGACTAAGTGCTCACCAAAGGGGTAAGAGTGGAAGTGACAGGTAAGCATCCCACGATGCAACCCTCCCCTTGTGTGAATACAGATGGGGGAGGGGGTTGAGGCCATGCTGAACTATGTAGCCAAGGATATCACACTTGGATGGTAGGGGAAGACAGAGGACCTTGGATCCCAGACACTGAGGACTTGCCAGACTGCTTACAGAGAAGCTGCAACGTGAGCAAGAAGCAATTTGGGGGATCTGGGTTATAGTAGCTGAAACTGTAGGCTTGGGATGTATATGGTGAAGAGAAGAAATGAGAACACCTTTAAGACAGATGCCCCCACCAGTGGGCTTTCATCCTGGAGATCCAGCCCCTAGCTCTTCCTGCCTCTGTCTCTGATGACGAATCTCATATCCTTACCAGCTCAAGGATGGCAGAGACAGCATCTTTCTCATCACCACGTTTTATCTCCACCCCCCTCTGTATATTGTCTACTTCAGAGCTGGAGCAGCAATCTTTGGTCGGACTGCCTCGGGCACTTGGAATAAAGGACCATATTAAAGACAATGCCCTTCCTCAGCATCTCTTTGATGTGTCTTTGAGACAGTGTTATGGTGGCCAAACAAAATGTCCCCAAATAGCCAACTGAAAGGACGCATCTTAGACTTAAAACCTTCAAAGCAGAGATTGGGGTTAAGTGTAAACACCATCTCTGCCCAGCTCTGCGGTTCTGGGTAGTAAACTCCGAGGGGAAATTAAGCTCAAACAGGGCTCAGGGGATCACTATTACAATAGGAATCAGTCACATGGCTTTTCCTGAGTCACTGGGTTTCACCACCAGAGAAGTGCAAACACAAACCCTTTGTTTAACACAGATAGTGATGAAATATGCAGGGTGACTCCAATTCAACCACTTCCCTCCTAGCCCAGCCTCCCCAAACTGACTTTTGGAGACTGCCCAACCAGACAGCAGAGGTTCACAACCTCTCTTCTTTGGTCGGCTTCCGAAGGATAGGAGCGTTTGGCTTGGCTCCCAGAAAAACTATGATCTGGCAAAGGCAGTACGTGAGAAATGTCCCCTCCCCTACTGAACAATGCAGAAGAGCAACCGAGAGCCCTGTCAGGCAGCATCTGGCCCCCACGTGGAGGGCATTTAGGAACTGGCACGTTCCCTCCTCAGCCCAGAGAACACCACCTGCCTCATCAGAACACAACTGAATGGCACCTTGGGCCAGGCTGTGGCAGCCAGAGGTTAATTTCCTTCCCCTCCAAGAGCAGGACCCAGGTCTGACTGTCTTGCTTTGCCTAATGAAATTCACCACACAGCCGCCTGGTGGCAGTGGTACAGCCTATAATCGCAGCCCTCTGGGAGGCTGAGGCAAGAGGAGCCCAGCCTGGGCAACTAAGGCTTAGCAAGACCCTGTTTCAAAATTCAGAAAATAAAAAAATCAAAAGGGCTGGGGATGTAGCTCCGTGCAAAGGCCCTGGGTTAAATCCTCAGTACTACTGAGAAACAACTGCCACACAGTATAGCAAGTGCCTTATCTTGGGGCAGCATGACAAAAGCTTCCCATTGCTTCTCCCTGTGGTGTAAGTGGAAGTCTGGTGGCAGACACATTTTGCTTGAAAACCAGCCTTAATGTGAGGGGAAAGTAGTCTTCTACTAGTGGCTGCTAATTCTAGTATTGCAACCACCCAGAGGACTTCCCCAGTGACCTGGCAGGGAGAGAGGATAGCACACAACCACGTGCAGAGGAGCTCAGGTGAGCCACTCGGGCCTGGAGGAAAGTAGGCCAGTGGGTCGAAACAAAATCCAGCCCCAAGCAACAAAAGATTTAATAAACAGGAGACCATCTGATGCCCGACCCGGCCCAGGGCCCTCCCTCTGCCCTCAGCAACGTTACGCTGACGTTATGCTGACGGGTGCTCAGGGTTATCCTGGTTAACACAGCTTGTTATCAATAGTTGGGTTGTTCTATTGGTTTACTTTTCTACTCGTGTTTTTAGAGAAATGACACATGTTCATTGTTTTTCCTAATTAAGCAACACAGGTAAATCTAAAGGAGAAAATGAAATCTGACCCCAAATCCCACCGACTATCACAAACCCATGATTTGGTTAAGTGACTGTCACTTCAGTCACCTCTTCATGCACATACAGCTCCAAAGGCGGAGAGACTTACTGGTGGAAATAACTTTAAAGGGCGTTGCCACATTTTTTTTCTTTAATAAAGAGCAGCCTGTTATTTGAACTTAGATAAGAAAGAAACAGAGCCAAAATGGAATCTGCTGAATTTCTGAAATGATGTAGATCTTTAGCATTTTAGAACTGGCAGGATTCTAAAGGCAGGGTGACTGCCCAAGGCCAGCCAAGGTAAATGACATCAGAAAGGCAGACGCCTGGGCCAAATAAAGCCCCTGGCCCCAGTGACTGGAACACGCTCTCCCTGGCATTCTGGGGAGATGCTCTGACTTCAGGCAAGGGCAGCAAGTTACCCTGGAGTCCAGTGCTGGGAGCCCTGGGCCCTGGCTCACTGCTGGGTTTGTGGCCGGGGATATCTGACCTTTATAGGAAGGTGCATCACTCGGGTTCATAAATCCTTGCAACAAAAACAGCTGGAAAGAAAGGGCATTCACCACCCAACATGCTTGCAAGAGAAACACAGAGAGATTTTAAAGCTCAAATCCTTGTCCAGGGTCTCCCCAGGACACAGCAATGTAGATCTGGCCAGCTGGATGGAAGAAGAGCAGTAGAGGAGAAAGAGGAAGCAGGAGCGGAGGGGAGAGACTGACTCATGGCACTGACACTGAGCGCCGAAGCCTCCCTGACCTCGCTGTCACCCTTCGCCTCGGCAATGACAGTGGAGCAGAGCTGAACTTCAAGGAAATGGTGAGAGAGCTTTCGAAATGACAAGGAATGCCTACAGAAACAGAAGCTCTCACCAGAAGAGCCCCGAGCCCTGCGAACAACTCAGCATGTGTCCTCCCAGAAGGACAGGTCACTGCTTCACAGGACAACTGAGAGTGACTGAAGGGAGGAGGAGGGATGGAAGGAGGTGGCAGGCAGAGGGACACCTAGAACAGAGACGCCCTGTCTGGGTCCAGCCTGTGGCTGTCAGACCCCCGTCACCATGGAACGAGGACCTCAGAGACAGCAGCAGTTGGTCCCATCCCTTTGGAACCAGCAGCCTGTTTCCCTTAGGTGCAGTCACAGCATCACCAGAAGGACGCCTCCCAGAGCAGGTGGCCACCAATCAAGGCCTGTCGTCCCAGAGACAGGAACAAGGCACCCGCGTGAAAGAGCAGCTCCATACTTCCTTCCTGTCAGTGAGCTGGGATGACAGACAGCTTTCTACAACCCACACTGACCACACTTCTGGGAGGGACTGAGCAAAGAAAGCCTTGACCTCGAAGTCCAGTGGAGAAGGCCCTAGGCCTTGGAACAGAAGGTCTAGTGCAGTTCCAGTGAGAGCAGTCCCGGTACAAAGTCTGTGATCCAGTATTAGCCACAATGGCCGTATTACCACAGCTATAGTTTGGATGTCAAATGTCCACCAGGGGCCCATGCCCTAAAGGCTTGCTCCTTGGGTTGGCACCGTCAGGAGGCGGTAGAAGCCTTACCAGCTGTGGGCTAGTGGGAGGCCATCCAGTCTCTGGGGATGTGCTTTAGAAGGGGCTAGTGGGGCCTAGCCCTTCCTCTTGCTCTCTTGTTTGTTCCAGACATGAGGTGGAAGACTTTGCTCAACCACACACTCCCCGTCATGTTGTGCTGCCTCATCACCGGCCCAAAACCGATGGAGCCAATCCATCATCAACTGAAACCTCTAAAACTGTGAACCCAAACAAACCTTTTCTTCTATAAGTTGATTATCTCAGGTATTTGTTACAGTAATGGGAAGCTGACTATTACAACCACTGAACATGTGTTATACACTGACTTGTGTTCCTTCAAAATTCCTTAACATCTAGCATCACAGAATGTGGCTGTATTTAAAAATGTAAGTTAAGATGAGGTCAATGGGTGTGGGACCTAATCCAATACGGCCAGTGTCCTTATAAGAAGAGATTAGAAGATGGACACACTCAGAGGGAGGACCCTGAGAAGACACAGGAAGATGATGACATCCACAAGACATGGCGGGAGGCCTCTGAACAAACCAACCCTGATCTTGAACTCCAGCCTTTAAAACAATGAAGAAAAATAAGTATCTGTTGTTGAAGTGACCAAGTCTGTGGCACTTTGCCATGGCAGCCCTAGCAAACTGGTACAAACAAGACTGCTTATATTTTTAGCAGGGCTGGCGTTCAGCTAATAGGGACCAGTGTGGAAGCAGGGCCAGCATCACTTCTGATGATGATCAGTTATAAACGATTTCAAACATTTTTAACATCTCCCCCTCCCAGCCCAGTGGTCTCATTCTAGTGGTCTCAGCTCTCAGGAAGGAGGGTCCAGCCTTGGGCTGCAGAAACCAGCGAGAACGTGTCTGCTGGGGTCTCCTCATCTCGGCTTCCCTTTGGACCCACACAACTCTGCACTCTGAGTGTGCTGAGCACCGCCCCTCCCTCCCAGAAGCTGTGAGTTGACCCAGGCAGATGGTGGACACTTGTGGCTCTGCCGTCCTATCAGCCCTAGCCAACGTGTCCCCTTGCATGCCTGTGCTGAGACTGAGGTGCCACTTGTGCCTACTGGCCTCCCTCATTTGTAAAATGGCCAGCCACAGTGGAGGAGCATTTGTCCAAGCCTTCTTGGGTAGCGGGAGGGAAGAACAGAGCTGACCTGTGCCCAGGCCTTACCAGTCTGCCTGGGGACAGACACCATGGGGACGAGCCCATCGGTTTGCTAGAAGTTCTTTAGCTTTTCACCGACCTGCAGTTCTTTCTCCTGCCACCGAGGTACTTAGCACAGCCAGAGTCAGCATCCTCGATAACAAGTAATAGGCAGGCATTCCTTGTCCACAGCATAAACAAAAGAAAAGATCTGATCCAAGAAAAACCAATAAAATCCTTGCTAATGGTTGGTACCCACAGTGGCATTTGGCTCCAGCTGAGCAGGGAGCTCCCAAGCTGGGCAGAGTTCAGCCCTTCATTCTTCTCACCTGAGGTGAGGCAGGGGGCAGGGAAGCTGAAAAGAATGCACATTTCTTGGCCAAAACTGAGGAAAAGCACCCTCTGAAGTGTGCTGCGACCCTTCCCTTCACGGCTGAGCCTACTACCACCCCCCACCCCCCCAGGCCATCAGGCAGCCTGGGCCACCTTGTCAAACCTGCCTGCGTGCAAAGCAACCCACAGCGAGGTCAAATGAACAACCTGGAAGGCAGGACCCCCAGGACCTCCATGCAAACCAAATTCAACCACACAGCTCCATCTGGTTAACGGGAACACAGATTAACGGGAACAGCAGCCCCCTTAGGAATTTTACAGCACAAAGGGGCCCGTGTCAAATGCATGAGGTGGCCGAGCCTCTGAAACTCTCCCAGGAACCAGGTTCTGGATTCTATGGACATTTTTCCATCTGCTGTACAGCTGCCAACGCAAACCACATTTGTTCTAAAAAGAGAGAAGGGCTTGTTCATACCAGCCATGATAAGGCAGGTTTTTATCTACCATTAGGAGGCTGCCACTTCAGAAGGGAGAATTCTGGCCCCCTCTTTGGGCAAAGTGACTCTAAACCACTCCTAAGTACCATGCTAGGCACTCTGGGGACACAGGAGAAAAACAAAGCCCGGGCCCCGTTCCGGAGCGTCTTTCCATCTGGATGGGGAGAAGAGATGTGCTTATTTGGAAACAACTCACGATGGCAGTGCGGTCTCACTGCATGGGGGGCCAGGCCTGTGACGCAGGTCTGCGAGTGCGGTAAGGATTTGGAAGAGTCACCCAAGCCCTCTCTGCACACAGAGCCAACTGCACAAAACCAGCCAGCGGAGGCTCAAGAGGCCCAGGAGCCGAGCTGCTGGTCTGAGCAGGGAGTGTGCTGCATCTGGTAGCCCACGGTTAGTGCAGCTGTTCCTGGCAGGACCACTGCAGAGCAGGAAGCTGATGTGGCAAGGCCAAGAGCCTCTCTGCTTGGGCTCAATTCTTGGTGTGGCCACTTGGGCCACTCACGTGATTTCTCTATGGCTCATCTGTAAAAGGAAGACCATCAGTGGTACTCGTGTGACGGGATTGTTGTGGAAAGCGCTAAGCACAGTGCCTGGCACACAGGAGGTCTTGATAAATGCTGGCTGTCAGGGTCCTGGCCCTGAACTTCCAAGGGGGTTCCCCTCAGATTATAGCAAGAATGGGGATATGCAGTCTAAGTCAAAAGACAGATGTGGAACACAAGGTAATTTACTTTATAAAGTAGATTTTCTGGGTGGTTGCTGCAGTTAGGATCTGAAGCATCCTCCAAAGGCTGGTGTGTTGAAGGCGTGGTCCCCAGACTGTGGTGATATTGGGAGGCGGTGGCACCTTTAGGAGGTGGGGCCTGGTGGGAGGAAGTGATGTCATGGGGCGTGGCCTTGAAGGGGCTTCAGGACCCCTTCTCTCTCTTTGCTTCTGGTCTGCCATGAGGGGAACAAACATCCTCTGCTGAATGTTCCCACCACGCAACTATGGACAAGAAATTTCTGGAACCATGAGCCAAAATAAACCATTCTCAGAAGAGATTGTAACGTGAGGTAAAGGCCATTGTAACGCCAGTGAAATGCAGCAGGAAGGAACAGAATGAGGCCTGCTTTTCCTTTTTGTCTCTTCCTGGGCTTAGCAGCTACCATGTCCAAGCAGGGAACAGAACGGGCACTAAAAACAGAACACAGCAACCAAGATGTCTGGGAACAGCTAGAGGCAGGGAAAGAGCCCATCTCTCTGCTGACAGGATTCACCTTCGTCCTTCACTGTCATGTTCAGACTACTCCCCAGCATCATTGCCCTTTTTGGAGAGAACACCTAAAATATGCCCCAGAGAGTAGTTCCAAACACCCAGCTTTCACGTCCTCTGAAGCTGGGTCCCTCCCTTCTTAGGCCCTTTCCAGGACTTGAGCACACAGCTCTCCTCATGAGACAGTTCTAGGACATGCGTCACAATGGGAAACATGGCACTTCTTTGCCATCCCGTTTGCCCTGCCCTTCCACCCACAGAGCCCCTTTGATACCAACATCCCTCTGAAGAAGGCACCATCTGTACTGAAATAAATGAGGAGTCCTGAAGTCATTCTACCTCCTCCACTGACCTTGTCCATCCAAGCTCAGAACAAAGTCTCAGAAAGTGGATGCTAGTGGGTATAATCCAGCCCCAGGGGAAGCTGCGGGTCCTGGAAGCCTTCCCACCCCCCACCTTTCCTCAAGGTAAGGAGGCATATGCCTGTGTCCTAGATCAAGAGATACGTGGATTTGCTTCCACAGGACATTGGTAACAGGCCAGACTCTCTGTGGGAACTTACTGGCAGCTGGGCAAGGTGACTTCTCTGATGATCCACATTCAAGCAGAGTTTGCCACATGAGGGCCACAGCACTATTATCCATGTAGCTATGATGATTAGCATCTACTGTTGCATTCATGCATTCCACATCCATTGACCATGTTTTTCTAGTGTCAAACATGTGCCACACACACAGTAGTAAAAAAGACAGATATGATCTTCATGGAATGTAGGGTCTCGTGAGAGAAATAGTAAACGTACAGTAAAAGGAGAAACATCATTTCGAGTCTAGAAATGCTGAAGAGAAACAAATGGAAACTAATAGAGACTAACAAGAAGGGACTTCCTGTAGACAGGGAAGGCCTCTCCAAGTGACACTGATACTGAGACGGAAAGGATGAGAAGCTAGCCCCATGGAGAGAAGGGGCTTGATGGGGCCAGGATATGAAAGGAATCAGTATGGCTGTTGTGCCATCCCCAAAGGGACAGCATCACCAGGGAGGTGGGAGACTGGAAGGGACTGGACCTGGTGGCCTGGCTGGAAGTCTGAATTTTATCCTATGCATAGTGAGGAGTCTCTGAAAGGCTTCAGTCACAAGAGGGCACCCCATATAGATGTCACCAGACTTTCTTTAGTTATTCACAAAAAAGAGCTTACATATGTGCCTCTTATTAAGCGCTCACATTGTACCAGGCACTGGACTAAAAATTTTACATGAACTATGCAAACAATGTGGCAGTGGTGGGCACCAGGGTGATGGACATGGGGACAGAGAGGACTTGAGGACACATGTGAGGTAAGAGGGTAGGCCAGCTTTGCTGAGAGGGTGAGTGGGACCTAGGGAAGAGCCCAGATCAAACACTGCCACCAGCTTCTCCACGTATCCCATCACTGCCATCATTTGGTCATTCAACCAAAGAACAAGATGGAATTGGTCAACTTCTGGATGAAACACCTACCACAAACATAGCACGGTGTGCTCAATAAGCAGCACATTGGAGGTCAGTCCACATAGCAGGGCCCCTTATCTGAGAGGGGTAATGGTTTCAGTGCATGCCTGAAACCGCGGACAGTACCGAACCCAATACACTGTTTTCCTGTACATACGGGCCTGTGATGAGGTTTAGGTCATGCTCCAGGCACCATGTAGCATGGATACCCTAGACAGAGAGATGGCTCACATCCTGGGTGGGACACAGTAGGGTGCTATGAGATAGAGTCACGCTACCCAGAACGGCATCCAATTTAAAACTGATGCACTATTTCTGGAATTTTCCACATCATGTCTTTGGACCATGGTTGACTGCAAGTAACCAGAAATGCAGAAAGTGGAACCATGCGTCAGGGGGACTACTGTACCCCAGAGTACTCTAGTACTCCATGCTTGGCTACTTCTTCCTTACCCCCTTGCAGTGGCTGAGTCTAGCAGTGGTTTCCAAAAGAGCCTGACAACTGCTCAATGGTCCATTTAAGTTAACTGCAAGGACAAAACAAGAGAACCCAAAGACACAAAGCAGCAGCACTGTTTACCAAATACAGCAGTGCTGCCGCCTGTGCAGACAGAGTAACTGAGCTTGGGAGGGTGGAGGTTCTTCCTGCGTCACACAGCCTGTCAGACAAAGACCCAGCAGAATGTCAGGCTCAAAACATCAACAAAGCCCTGAGCCCAGGGACACTTCTCATAAATGCAGCAAGAAAAGAATTGCCGGAACACGGGTCTTTCAACCACAACAGGAATAACAATATCACTTGCCACATTATAATCAAACAATGCATGTCTGGATTTGGAACATGCTGGCTGTAAGAGTGGAAGGCACTGCTCAGTGTACAGCACACACAGTTTAATAAGAGTGCAGTCTGGGAAACACTGGCCACTTCTATGAAGGCATAGATGAATCTCACAATAGGCTGCAGTCAGAAAGAGAAAGAGAAAGAGAGAGGGGGGGGGCTTTCTAAAGGTGAATGTTTTGGGGCTCTCATCATGCTATGTCTGGAAAGGAGGTGTTAACTGGAAGGTAAGGAGAAAAAGGTGTCGGGCTTTCCTGACCTGGCTTCAGCTCCAGGCTCAGATAAACTTAAGGTTGTCATTTTTGGAAGCCAGCCACTCACCTACACTGTAAAACCTTCCACCAGAGGCCTTGCAGGGGACAGGCAAGACTAGAAACCATAATAAGATGAGGAATGGACCAAAATAAAACAAAAATGAAATGAAGGTTGGAACTGGAGGGAGTAGAGCTGTCTTTTGGGTGGGAAATTGTGCTGCTCTCATTAACTGCTCTCCTGAGAGGTAAAACTCCAACGCAGACACACGGTTGGATCAGCACATGACTGATGGAAATCTGTGGAATATGTAGCCAGCAGAGTGATTTTCTCCTTGCAGAGAAGTTTTATTCTCTTACCCCAGCCTGCAGTTTGCGCATCTGTCCTTCAACGTCTTTCCTACGTAGTAAAAACAATGGATGTGTTGGCCTAAGGCTGGCACGCAGGAGCCAGTCTGAATTCACACCCGTGACACCACTGCAGGGGATCTCCTGAAGCCCTCAGTGTTGCTTTCATTTGCTGTCTCTGCTCCTCATTTCCTACCTGAGCTTACAGTTGTAAGATGTTCCAGCTGACAGCATCTTAGAAACCTCGCTAGGTGGGACTCAGGTTAAAGTTGAAGACAGTGTCAACCAGCACAAATGGCCATGGCCACACACCTGGTCAGTGGCACAGTGAGAATGAAACCTTGAGTCTCCTGAGGAGTGCTCTGGCCAGGGCCTTCCTGTCAGCCTGGGAAAGCCTCAGCACTTCTCACTGATGTTATCAATGACGCAAAGCCTGGAAGGAAGGCAAGCAGGTGCTGAGGCTGTGCGTCGCTGTCAAAGCATCTTGCTGATTGCCCTGCCTTGTTTCCTGGTCAGTCTGAATAGTCTGAGGCCCCAGCAGGTGGCTCCTGGCTGTGTCTCTTCCATGCTCTCATCCACCAGGAGGCCTGGCAAGGAGGAAAAGCAGCAGATGGCTCTTGCACAAATCCAGGTTGCTATATTCGACTTGTCCTGCATTTCCTGTTGAAGAAGGAACTTGGACTGGAAGATGCATGCTAGTTTGAGAGGTGAGCAGAGTTCCAACGGGAGATGGATGCAGGGATTGAGACCCAGAGGTCAAGATTTCAAAAAGATTCCAAAAATTCGTCTATTGTAGAAGTCCTCACTCTTCCGAAGGGGCGGAGGGTTGCCAGAGAGCTGCTGGAGCTCTGTTCCCAAGGGACTGGCAGGAAGCGAACAATGACGTCTGATCCCCCTGCAATGTGTGTGCCCCACCTGGGCCACTTCTCACTCTCCACAGGGGGCACCCGCCATGCTCACCTGTGCCATGGCAGGAGCTGCCAGACTCCTTGCTTCTCCCCTTGCTGACGGCGAAGCAAATGGCCGCATACCTCCCTCTCTTGCTTCCTTCAGATCTCTACTTAAATATCACGCCTTCAGGGAGCGCATCCGTGAGCTCCCTAGGGCCCCCAGCGCTGTCCTCCTCCTGGTCACTCTCTCCCCCACCTCCACTTGGCTTTGGCTCGTGAGCTTACCCTCAGCAGAAGAGATGAAATTCTTGCTCTTTGTTTTGCGTTGTTTTTTTTTTTTTAATAACTTTATTATCAAACACACACACACACAAAAATTAAAACCATTCAAAGAAGAACAATGCAAGGGGAAAAAAACTACAATAATATTCAAACACAGTCGAACTCAAGCAAATTGCTTTGTTTGTTAAGTTACCATGGACTGAACCCAGGGCCTTCACAGTAAGCTACTTTCTCAGGTCTTACTAAGACCTGGCAAGATCTGAACTCATGATCCTCCTGCCTCAGATTCCCAGAGTGCTGGGATTACAGGTGCGCACCACCATGCCTGACCGCAGTTAACGCTTTAGGGTCTCTTTTCCCCCACCTTAAGTTCTTTGCAGACAGGACCTGCTCTGTTCTCCTCTGGGCCAATGGCTGACATGGAGAAGGTGCACAGTGTAAACTCTGGGCTTGCACGGAACAAGTGCATGCCTTCAAACTGGCTCTACGTGGAGAAGACATCACCTCTGCTGGAAAGCCCAAGGCCAGCAGCCCTGCTCTCTCGGTATACACAGGTTGTGTCTGAATCTCCCCACCTTCCACGCTGCCCCGTTTCCAAAGAATGAGCACTGAGTCTACACGAGGCCTGGCAGAGGACCGAGGACAGGGAGACAGCAGTTAGCGTCCTGGACGAAGAGGTCCTAAGAGTGGCCCAGAATCTCAGACATAGTTCCAGGGAAGGGCTCACCCCATTGATGCGACCAGCACCAGAGTGGGTGCTCTGTGGGGTCAGAGTGGAAGAAAATGGCAGAGGAAAGACAAAGGCTGCCACGAACCAAGACAGATATTGTTCTCTTTCCATTTTCAAGGCATTCTGTTCCCTTGAATGTGCATCTGCTGGAAACCCAATCACAGAGCTCCTTTTGTTTTTCTTAGCCTTAAATCATCAGGACTTTGAGTTCCGCAGCAGGTGGATGCTGTTCTTTCAACAGGACTGACTTTTCCCAGTCTGAGAGGAAGTGGGCACAGGCAGGCTCTGCCTGCACGTGGGAGGAGAACATGGCACTAATGAAACTGCAATGTGTTTCCAGGGTGTTTTTAGAATTCCATGCCCAGTCATTGTGCTTAGAAGAATTCACTTTAAACAGGATGTCATAAATCAGACAAAAGTTACATGTATTTATAATGGGGGAAAAGTTGCAAATAAATGTCTAAAAATAAGAATGATGATGCATATAAAATTCTTTTTTTATATATAAAAGTTTTAGCCCAGTGCCTGGTACACAGTGAATATTCCGTAAGAAGCAGACATAACATTTTCATTTTGAATAATTAAAGGAAGTCTGGTATATCTATACGATTCTATCCACCTGTATTTTCAGAAAATCCCCAGTCTTTTCCCACTGCTCTGTATTTGACCCACCAGATCTGTTCTCTCCACCCCAAACACTGTGGCCTTGATTAGTCTTCCAAGAGGCGGCTACAAAACAAAACACCTTCTATAATTTCATCGGCATTTTTCAGCCTCTGACATGATCTGAGCCCCAGCTAGGATAAGCACCACAGGAGGGGCTGCTGGAACTATTGGGCTGCGAACCCGGCCTGTTCACAGAGGGCCCTGAGCAAGGGTCCAGAAGGGTTTTCTCAGGGCTGTCAATCAAGCAGAGGAAGAACTGTGATGGATGGAGCAGCAGGTGCCTACCTCTTTCCTCTAGGAAGCATCAATGGCCCCAACTCTGAAATCATGAGCTATGATTCCTTGGAGGAGATCTGTATCCAGGAAAGGAGGAAGAGAAAGCAACAGGCGCTCAGAAAACTGGGCATCAGTTAGGACCCCTGCCCCTTTCCACCTCTACACACACAGGCACAAGCTCACAAAGCACTAACACACAAATCCATGTAAATACACACACTCTCTCCATTTCCTCTAATCCGGCCCTTCTCCAAATGTGGCTGCCTTTCAATCCTAGGCTCTGGTGACAATAAGATGAACAAACTCCTATGGTGTGTAATGCCGAGAAATCCTGAGAGGAACCAGGGACCCCAGGGGTCCCCCAGCGGGGTTCTCAGGAAAGAACAACTGGCCAAGCAGATACAGGGTAGGATATGGCTGGAAGGGATGTGAGAGACTACACACCCTGCGAGGAGGAAACAGGTTAGGTGCTCCACGAGGGCCTCGACTTGCTCCGCACCGCTGGTCCCCACTCACTCCTGATTTACCTGGACAGTACGGGAGCAGACACTTCTGAAAGCAGAGATGTCTACGAATCTGCACTGTGAGCCTCTGGCGAGCAAGTCGCTGGCCATTTTCAGGGGGTGAGAGGAAGAGAAAAGGAAGGAAGAAGAAAGAAATCCATAGTCGTTCCCATTTAAATAATTTCCAACCTGACTGGAAGCCTGTGTTCCCCTAGATACTAGGGGCTGGGTCCTTTGTGTAAACCAAGGGCTTTCCTAGACCTGCAGAGAGCCAGAGGGGAGGAATTCTTAGCAAGAAGCTTCTCCTAGTGAAGTGGGTGGCGCCTGGGGGGAAGACCTTGGCCTGGTTTGACAATTCTGGAAATTCGGGGGTAGCAGGCCAGGTTTTGAGTGCGATTAACAGGCTCACCGGAGGATCTATTTTCAATCCAGCTTGGTCAAATCAGTCATTTCTTCTATATCCAATGCCATTTGGTACACACACCCTCTAGGCGAAGAGCTTGCCTGGGAACAAACCCAGCATTCACAAAGTGCCACATGTCCCATGTTGCTGGAGTCGCACCCTGCAGCTGAGTCACTGGACATTTTCTTTTGTTTTGTTTTTTTGGTACCGGGGATTGAACTCTGGTCCTTGTGCTTGCGCAGCAGGCGGTGAAACCACCAAGCTAAATCCCCGGCCCTCACTGGACATTTTCTTGAAAAGCCAACCAAGGAGATGCCTTTGAAAGTCTTTATCTTTGACATAAAATAATGGTTGGTGTTACATTTGAGATTAAATACAAAGTGCCTGGCATAGCAGGTGGCACATACATAAATAAATACCAGACCCAGGGCTGGGGGTGTCGCTCAGGGGTAGCATGCTTGTCTATCATGCAAGAGGGCCTGAGTTCGATCCCCAGCATGGCAAAAAAGTAAAAATAAAAATTTCCCAAAGACCCCAGAATGCCAACTCTTGCATTGAGACTAGATTCCCAATAACAACCAGAATGCATACACGCTTACACAGACATGGACACTGCTGACGAAGGAGTAATTGGTCAGTTTATGGAACACTTGCTAAATGCAAACCACAAGGCTAGCTGACAGCATCACAGCGCCCTGAGGATGCACCCAGACTCACACTGCCAAGCACAGGAGGATGCAGAGGGTACCTGGGTCCTGAGCCAAAGCCTTTTAGCACAGAAAGCAGCAGAACTGGGACTGGGTCCACTTCAATCTAAATGTCTGCTCCTCCTACCAGGTTACACTGCCCTGCGGGAAGGAGTTCTTCGCTCAGAAATGGGCTCTTCCTCTGAGCGCCCCTGGCTCCTACTGCCCACCCAAAGCAGGAACATCTCCAGAAGGTGGTCGTCCGCCTTTTCCTGAAATAATGACAGTGACAATGGGTCAGAGAGTCGCCGCTCCATGGTTGAGCCATCAGTGGGTCTTCATGTCCCACACATGCTCCAGGTTGACCTTTCTGCATCTCATACTGCACTGTTTGGGTCGAAAAATGACTACAGCTTGACTGAGCCACAGACCCACCCTACGCCCAGTCCTGGCCATGATCGCCCCTCCTCCCTGCAGCGGGCTCATCCCAGCTTCCCTGTATCCTTCAAAATCCTGGGATGTTGCCCCTGCCTCAGGGAAGGTGCGCATTGTGCTGCAGGCACCCAAGGTGGGTAAGGTCACAAGAACACCCTGGGACTCATGAACTAGCACAAACAATCAACAAGTGGGATCTCTTCTTATTAAAAGACTTCTGCACAGCAAGAGAAACCACCAGCAGTGTGAAGAGACAACCCACAATGTGGGAAAAAATCTTCACCTGCTCTTCCTCAGACAAAGGTCTACTATCTCGAATCTATAAAGAACTGAAAAAGATCAGACCTCCCAAATTTAAAGACCCAATCTGAAAATGGGCACCTGAAGTGAACAGACATTTCTCAAAGTAGAAATAGCAAATAAATACATGAAAAAATGTTCACCATCATTGGTCACTGGAGAGATGCAAATGAAAACAATGCTGAGATTCCACCTCACTCCAGAAAGAATGGCTCCTATCATGAAATCAACCAATAACAAATGCTGGCGGGGCTGTGGGGAAAGAGGAACCCTGCTCCACTGCTGGTGGGAGTGTAGACTTGGTGCAAGCACTGTGGAAATCAGTATGGAGATACCTCAAAGAACTAAGACTGGAAGTCCCATTTGACCCCGCTATTCCACTACTGGGGATCTTCCCCAAAGAATTAAAAGAATCATACCACAGTGATATATGTGTGCCCATGTTCACAGCAGCACAGTTTGTGATAGCTAAAACTTGGAAACAGCCCAAATGCCCATGAACTGGAGACTGGATAAAGAAAATGTGGTTTTTTTATAAAATGGAGTACTACTCAGCCATAAAAAATGAGAAATTAGAGACATCGATAGCTAAGTGGATGCACATTGAGGCGATACTCTTAAGTGAAATCAATAGGACATACATGTATAAATACCAAATAGTTTCTCTGGTGTGAGAAACTGAAAGTGTAAATAAGGACTAAAATGTATAATAGGTAATGTGAAATAGGAAGAAAAGGAGCAAAGGGGAAGGAAGTGGGAGGGCTAGGGGAAAGGATACAAGGGAATGGGATTAACATGAGAAAATGGAAAACTAAGAACAAAATCTTTGTAAATAGGGAGGAATGGAGGGGTTGAAGGGAGGGCTGGGGAAGGGTGAAAAATAAGAACCAAGAGAGACTATGTAAAGGTGCAAATTTCCAATGATGAATGTCATTATATTGTACACCTAAAATGTACCAATGATTAGAATGAATAATCGATAATGCAAAATAGGAAGAAAAGGTCCAAAGGGGTAGGGGTGGTGGGAGGGGCAGGGGAAAGGAAAGAAGGGAAAGGAAAAATGCTGAGAAATGGAAAAAATGGAAATAAAGTCTTTGTAAATAGGGAAGGGTGGAGGGGGTGAAGGGAGGGCTAGGAATGGGGAAAAAATAAGAACCAAGATGCATTATGTAAAGGTATAATTCCCAAAGAGAAATGTAATTGTGTTGTATACCTACAATGTACCAATAAAAGAATTTAATAATAAAAAAAAAAAAAAGAACAGCCTGGGACGAGCAGAAGGAACAATCCCCCTAGGAACCCAGAAACGGGGTGCTGGGTTGACGATAGCGGTGAACCCCAGCAAGGGCAACCCTGTACCCTTGGAGCAAAACATTGACTGGGAACTAAGCCAGACGGGAGGGAGGACCAAGGGCCACTGACAAGGCTTTCACATCCTCCCCCACCTTCTTTTGCTTCTGCACTGCATGATGTCCCCAGCCATTGTTTTTGTTATTCCCCCTGCCTCGGCCTCCCAGAGTGCCGGGATTACAGGCGAGCTCCATCGCGTCCAGCGACTGTTCCCTTTTCAAAGGCTCCAGCCTGGCCCAGCATAGGGCTGACAGCACCCCGGCTCCATCCCTGCACACTCTGCACCCTAAGACGCTAGGCCAGGACTGAGGACACCGCACCCTAGAGGCAGAAGGCCCGAGAGAAATACGAGAGAAATACGTGCCCTTTTCCATCGCAGGCCTGAGCACTGCACTCCTTTTCTCCTTGGGTTAGGAAGGAAAAGCACACGGCCCCACTTCCCATCTCTCTGCCGCATCTTCAGAAGACGGGACCCAGCCTGTGCCCGGCCCCAGACCCAGCCTATGGGGCCTGTGAGAACCCCGGGTAGGGGCGGGCGCCGAGGAGGAAATTAAAAGGCTGTGCAGGCCGCGGGGAGGCCCGGCACGGCCCGAGGCCGGCAGTGGAAACGCAAACTTAACATTTTCACTTTCCCAGCGCCTTCTGGTCTCAGGCACCCGGCGTGGCTGGGCCCCGGTTTTCGTTTCTGCTATCATTTACACCCAGAAGGTGAGCCGATGCTTCACGAACAAGAGGAGGAAAGGGAAACCCTGCTCAGGGTTTTAGGTCACAAAGCCTGGGGAAACCAGCACACAGCTCCTCTCACCAAAGGACCGAAGACCCCCTCTGCGGGGTCCCCTGTACCCCCGCCGCCCAGGCAGGGGAGAGTTTATTTTGTTATTTTATATGCATTTATGTGATCCGCTTGTTCTTCACTTGTTTTAATTTTACTGATGATTTTAATGTCTGCATTTACAACCTTATTTATTCTCATTATCTTGCTTTTTATGTATGTATGTATTTTTATTTATCATCCCCTGCTTTGTTCGCTCACGTATGACTTGTGACCTGTATTTCTGCACCACACTGTCTGTCCAACTCCCCTTCTCCACGCTGCAGCCTGGCTGCTGCTGAAGTTTTCTATCCAGGCTTCCATCAAGAGTGGAGGACCTTCTCAGTAATTCTAAGAGTAAGGCCCACGCGATAAGGGAAGATGCACGGCTTCCAGCTTGCTTCTCTGACCAAATCTGGACCACATGAAAAGTGGCATTAGGTATCTTCATCAGTACCAATGTCTCGGAACATGCAGTTAGCTCGCTAGGAACCAGACAGAACCTAAAACCCAAGCCCCGGTTGTATGTTTATAAAACAGGGCTCCTGGGTGGCCCCCAAATGGAACAGGATGAAAGTCCCCACAAGAAACCAAGAGGGTGGGGTTGGCAGTTCCAGGAAAGAGAAAACTGGGGGTATCTCCCTGTGCTGAGAGGCCCTGGCCGGCCACTGCCCACCTCCCAGTCACTTGCCTCGCTGCCATGTGAGAAACGACACAATGGGACACGGGCAGCCATTCTCCATGAGGGAACCTCTATGTGGCAGGCACTGGCTCCACGACACACGACGGGGTGGTTCAGCTCAGGAGTGGGCTCATTTGCCCTGTCCGCCTGGACACTCTGCCTGTCACTGTCTCCAGATCCGCCAGAGGCCTGTATACTGCGGAGGCCCCTGGGGGACTCAGAGACAGCGAGGGACTGAGGGTCACAGTCCTCTCAGGATGAAGGGCTTGAGTGTCCTGCTAGCCAAGAACTAGGGGCCGACCAGGAACTGCTGACGAAAAAAGCTTGGCTAGAAACGCAGTCAGGTGCCTGAGGGCACAGCCAGACACTGCGGTGATTAGAAACGGGGCGCTTTGCCCAGGGCTGTCTGGAAGAACCCTACCAGGGCACAGAGCAGGGTGTGTCGGGAGATGGATGGAGTGCACTGGCAAAGAGTATCTCTCTTGAAAGAACAGAAGAGGATACAGAATGCATAACACTAAAGAAGTATCACTTTGTAAAACTTAGGTCTATATTTTCACACCTGTGAATATCACTAGGGATAGATCCATAATACATTATTATACAAACACTTACATGTGCCATATACACATGGATATCTTTTTTTTTTTTTTTTTGGTACTGGGGATCGAACTCAGGTCCTTGCACTTGCGCAGCCAGGCGGAGAAACCACTGAGCTAAATTCCCCGCCCCACATGGATATCTTGATGTGCCTGATTGTTTTCCTCAAAAGTGATCACAGTATTTCTCATCTCTTCTGAGATGAAAACCTTGCCACTTCCTGATGAGAAGGTGTCATCTATGCTCTTCCCCTTGAATTCGTGGCGGGGGGGGGGGGTGTCTTTGTGGTCCCCTTGAATTTAAGTGGCTTGAGGAAAGATAAAAATGCAGTGGAACGGTACATGTGACTTCAAGGGGAGTTATAAAAGGTGGTGACAGCTTCCAAGTGGCCTGTGCTCTCTCCCCAGGGACACCCCTTTTCAAATCCGGTGCAGCCCACATGCAGGGCTTCCTGTTCGCAGCTGGGGCTGAGGTCCCAGGGAGTAGCCAATCCTCTGCCAGACAAGCGAGTGTACAATCCCAGCCTGTCACCATCTTCAGAGCCGCCCAGTGAGCCAGCACACAGCAGACATGAGCTGCCGCCACCAACCCTGCCCAAGTTACAGATAGGAGAGCTAAATATATGAGCATTATTGTTGTAAGGCACAAAGTTTTGGACTGGCTCATGACATAGCACTAGATAAGCAGAATTACTGGTTTGCAGTATAAAATGTCTTTTTCACTGTGAATTTTATGAAAAACGTTTGGGAAACTCTGAACTAAACTATCCATCTAAGCAAGAAGTCTATTCATTCATTTTCTATTAATTCATTGACTTATTTATTCAACAAATATTTGCAAAGACTGGTACTCTGCTGGGCAGAGTACACAGTACAAGGTACTCACTCTGTAATCCCAACATGCCTAAAAGGGCCAAACTCATTATCATTCCCATTTTACAGAGGGCAGAACAATACCCTGGTCCCCTAGATCTCAGCTGTGATCAGGGGAACAGGAAGCTTTTCCTTAAGACATGTTTCAAGAACTTATGTAACTTAAGATTTAGAATGGGCCTTAAAAATCACCTCACCCAACCATTCCACAGGGGAGAAGTCAAATACAGGAAAACAGAAGTGACTTGCCCATGTTTACAAAGCTAGTGAGTGGCAGAGTTGGGACTCGAATCTAAACACCCCAATGCCCAAGCTAGCTCTCTTTCTACCATGCCACCCTTCACCAGCACTACCTGTGACTGGTTCACACAGCCAAATAATTTCCTTCTAAAAAAGAATGGCAACCACAGTATGGGGGGTGTTTTCTAACAAGAATCAACCCAGGAAAGGGATTTGCCATGCTGTTATCCAGGTTTCTAACCTCCACCACCCTGACTTCCTCCACTCTCCCAACAGGACACCTCCCTCCCACCAAAACACCCACCCCAAGGGCTCACAGTCTCAAAGTCCCACACAGCCCTTCCTTCCCCTTCTTCTATTCCAGCCATTGTGCTCCAACCCTGTGTGTATTTTGTCTCCTTTAATATTCATAGGCCTGTTTATACCTAGGGAAACTGGGCCACAGGGAAGAAGATTAAGATATCTGCCCCAGGTCAGAAGTTGGAGGTTGCGACTGAAGGAGGGTGGGTTGTTTGATTCTGCATTGCTCCTTTTGAATCCCTCTGCCATCACCTGCAAAGAAAAGTCAGTTGGAAAACTGGAATCAGGTGGTGGCGCCTGATGGTGATGATAACTATGTAGCATCCATTCTGCAGTGGCTTCTAATTCCACCAGTCTAGACAAGCAGCAGTTGCTATTATTGCCTGTTCTGCAGATGACAAACTGAAGCTCAGAAATGATGAGCAATTGTTCTAAGGTCACTCAGTTAGGGTCAAGTTTGAATCCCAGACTTCCTGTTCTTTCCACTCACCCACTCCTAAAAGGAGCATGACGGTCCTCCCTGTCTTGACTATACTCATTAATACCTCACTTTCATTTCTTCTGTGCTCTTTCTTTAAAGGTACTTATCCTGGCCCCTCTCCTGCCTTCCTCCAGGCTACCAGGCCTCTAAATCACAGGAGGGATGGATGCCCCCAAGCCAGCCAAACTCCAGACTTCCTGAATCCTAACCCTATGCGGAAAAGGAAATTCCCACATGTCCTTTTATCTACAGAGCTTGTGGCACTTTTCCAACTAAAACAATGTACTTGCTCCCAATAGCATTATGAAAATGGCATTTTAAGAATACAGTTTTCATTAATGATATGGAAATCCCAGAGCAATAATCCAGCACCTCACTGCAAACCTGAATGACCATGTCCAGTTAGCTCTCAGATTGCCACCAAGTGTGAAATGTCACCAGCTAAAGACTTCTAATGAAACTCCTTCTCCCACAGGCTTCCCTCCTTCGTACCGCCCTTGGACACACAAAGCTTGGTAGAAACACTTGACTGGTGTTCAGGGCTTTTACTTCCAAGAGCTTATTTCATTAAAAAAGCATCTCTCTCCATCCTCAAAATTAAAACCCACGGTCCATTTCTTCAGCGGCATCCTTGGTCTACACTCTCATACTACCTCCGGGAGAAGGGGCCTCAGTTCTCAGTGTCTCAGCCCAGTCTGGTCCACTCTGCATACCAGAAGGCTTCTGAGGCCTCTGAACAGCCAAATAGCAAAGCAATGAGCTACAGGCACAACCACAAGTGTCAGTCAAGGACAGAAGACAGCCACTGCCACACAACCAGATTGCGTCCTAGTGAAATGATGTTCTAAAGAGATAAGAATCTTCAGAAGAAAACAGAAGAGACAAAGCAAGACTGCTATTTACATGTCAACCAGCAGTGACACTTCTGCTCATGTGCAACTTCAGAAAAGGGAGGGCCAAATAACAGAGCACCCCATCCTGTCGCCTCCCCTTCCCCTGCCCCGGACCCCTTCCTGCGTGGTTTCCCTGTGGCTCCAGACTATCGGGGGCCTGTGCATTTCCTACCACACCACCATGGTTATTCTGGAAGTGGGTGGCACAAGGAGATCGAAGTCTCCCACCCCAGCTGCATATCTCACCCCATCTGGGGCGCCAGAGTGAGAAAAGGCACAAAAGTGTCAACAAAGTAGCAATTCTGTCCCCAAACCCACTTCCTCTCCTGAATCTTGGTCATAAAATGTTTCCTCTAAGAATTAGATGATTTTTTAAAACATGTAAATAAAAAGGGAAATGCTTTTATAGAACATTATGATCCAAAAGAGTATGATCCTTTTTTTTTTTTTTTTGGTACCAGGGATCGAACTCGGGACCTTGAACTTGCGAGGCAGGTGGCAGAACCAGTGAGCTAAATCCTGGCCCAAGTATGATCCTTTTTATATGAGCAAAGAAGACCCCAATTTCCTGAAGCTTATCATCCTACCATTTCATGATCCTTTGAAAAAAGCACAATATGACAAGGATGATGAAAAAAGAATTCTTCTTCAGTGTGAGATTGGCAAAATATATACAACAAAAGAATTTAAGGAGGTTCAGAAGGCCTGACTACGTTCCAGATTCCCAAAAATCTCTAGTTCAAGACACTTCATGACTCCAAATGAATGGCTTAAACTGCCTACAAGATACCTAGAAAGTGAATTTTTTATAAGGAGCCGGTTAAAAGTGAAAGTGAATTTTAATAACAATAGTTTTGAGTGGAAACCCTTGTCAAGAGCTCCTTGTCTTCTGGAATTCCAGGAAGCAAGAAAAGCAATTATTTGCAGAAACAAAGGGCCATCCTTTCTGGAAAAAGAACCTCTCTGTTAGCAGGAGGGAAAGAACCCACGTCCCAAAGAGGCCAACTCTGAAGGGCGCTTGTTTTCACTGGACCTCAGCAGGAAGGAGAAAGGGCTGAAGACCAGGTCACAGTTTCAGCAACCAAGGACCACATATCCTGATACCTGACCTGTGAAAGGGACCCAAAAGGCCATTCCCAAGGAAGTTAATCTGCTAGCAGGAATCCTTAGGGGTAGGGTTGGAGAAGGCACTTAGGAAGTGTTGTGTCTCTAAGAAAAACCATGTGCAATAAACTTCATTTAGTTTTTGTAAGAAAAAAAATGTTCCCTCTAAGTGTCATCAGTCATACACACGTACAAGTCAATTAGAAACAACACATTAACTCACATAACCCAAGCTACGTGTGACCAAGCCATGGGCTATGGTCTGGATTTAGAATGTCTCTCAGAGGCCCATGTGTTGCAGGCTTGGTCCACAGCCTGGCACTGCGGGAGGTGGTGGAAACTTTAAGAGGTAGGATCTAGAAAGGCATCTTCTAGCCTTTGGAGGCATGCCTGTGAATGGAGACTGAGACCCAAGTCTCTCCTTTCTCTCTCTGTCACATCTGGAGCATGAGGTGCACTCCCTCCTACCCCATTTCTCCACCAGAGACCTAAAAGTAATGGGTCCCCACAACCATCGGCTAAAACTTTCAAAACCGTGAGCCAAAATAAACCTTTCATCTTTATAAGTTGATTTGTCTCAGGTATTTGTTAGAGTAACAGAAAGCTGACTTTCATTGGTCCCCTGAACTTTGAATTTTTTGATAGTAGCATGAGTGCCATTTTGTGCTGGGTCACTTTTTCATGAAATAGCTGATTCTTCTGTGCCCTGGAAGATGTTCAGCAGCATCTTTGGCCTCCACTCACTAGATGATTGTAGCTCCTTAACTGGGACAACCAAATCTCTCTTCAGACACTGCCAAATGTTTATGGGGGGCGGGGTACAAAATCTCCCCCAGCTGAAAACCACTGGGTTAACCTGAAGGAGGGGAAGCCTCACAAAGAAGTTTTCACTGGGGGATCCACCCTTTTGTCTCCCGTAACCCAACATGATGTTCTTTCTTCAATGCATTTCTGTCTTCTTTTCCCAGAATGTCTATGACTTCCTCTCTACTCTCCCAAACTGATGAGGGTCAGTCAGAGTACAGACTCCTCCATGGGGGGTTTAGGAATTCTTTTAGCCCATGCAGATCAGCTGCTACCATTCCTAAAGGGGCTTATCTGTGGACCACTGCAAACATTCTCAGTCTTCTTATGGAGCCGGTGCCAGGCTCCTGAGTACCAGGAGGAAGTAACCAGTCCTGAGAAGCACCAAGACTGGTGAAAGCATTAGAGTTCCAGTGTTATAGCCTGGTGCAGGACCTTATGGGAATACAAAAGTACAGGGTATTATGGGAACACAGAAGTCAAGTGCAAGGCATTATGGGATCACAGAAGAGTAGGGCATTATGGGAACATACAAGTTCAGTACAGAGCATTATGGGAACACAGAAGTATAGAGCATTATGGGAACACTGAAGTTAAGTGCAAAGTATTATAGTAGCACAAAAATCAAACTCCCACCTCTTGCACTGGAGGGAGAAGAGGAAGGAGAAGACATCCAAAGAAGTGGATGTTCAGGCCTAATCTTAAAAGACCAGTAGGAAGCAGGCAAGCAGATGGAGTGGGAGGGCAGATCTTGAGGTCAGGGAAAGGTAACACAGTGGGTTCTCAGAATAGCAACAGACTGCCAGAGGGCAGGAGAAAAACGAAAATAGCAAGGAAAGCGTGGTTGGAAAAAGCCAGAGACCACCCACAGCTAATCCACCTCAACAGCTCACTTGTAGCAGCAGCTCCCTACACAAACTTCCACACCCCAAGGACAGGTCTCAACTGGGACACCTCAGGGGGACCTCAGAGCTGCCTCTTTCTATGGCTGCCTCTGTGTGGGCCCCTCCGAGCAATGCTGTGCCACACTCAAGGCCACTGTACCCTTTCTGTCCTCATAGAAGGGGACAGGCCTACGGCGTCCAATGGACAGCCCTGCTCCAATGGCAATCACTACTTCAGGCTGGGACAAGGGTGCTAATCAATAAAAACAAGCAACTGAACTCAAGTGCATAGGAGCAGAGAGCCCTTGAGGAATGCATCTCTGATTTGCGAGGCAGTCAGGGCAGGGTGCTGTAAACCCTTTGCACATGCTGTTCCTTCTGTCTCAAATGCTGTTCCCCTCTCCCCCACCCTGGCTTCCTCTCCAAGCTAATTTTCTACTCAGATTCTCTCCTACCAACAAGGCTTCCTCAGCTCAGGAGCTACCTCAGACCCCGGTATGTGCTCTTATTTTTCCTTCATCTCTCTTACTCTAACTGTAATTAAATAATCAAGTGTGTTCTTACTTCCACCAGACTGTCAGCGCCAAATGAACAAAGCTCACGCCAGTCTTGGGCACCACCCCTCCAAGGAGTCTGCACAGAAGGACCCCTAGCACAACCAAGCAGGCTGTTACATTAAATGGCTGAGATATTTCCAGGCCAGCTGGTGAACAGCAACCGCCCAAACTGCACAGGGCCCTTCCATAATAGGGGTTCACTGCATTCCCTGGGGACAAAGGAGCAGCCCCTGAGGAGCAGGCTAGCAGGGGATGCCAAACACTTGCCTTCTGTCTAGCACTAATAGACTTGGAAAAGATGGGCTTCTTTCTCAATTAGCTTCATTGTTAAAAACCTAATTTTGGGGTTGGGGATGTAACCTAGTGGAAGAGCACACGCTTAGCATTAGCAAGGCCCTGGGTTCCATCCCCATTCTTTTATAAATAAAATAAATCCCTAATACTACAAATATGGAAATGGGGGAGGGACAAGGAGCACAAATCCGAGGGGATTTGGTACATATTCACCACGTATGCTCATATAATTAGGAACTAACTTCAAGGAACCTTTGTTTTTTGCTTACACATACACACCCACCTGCTCCGAGAAGGGCAGCTGAACCTTCAGAGAGTGGAAAGACAGGGAGATTTATGCTTCACTGTTTACTCTTTTGCATCTCTGATTTATTTATTCTTAGTGGTCCTGAAGATCAAACTCAAGGCCTAAAGCTTTCTAGGTAAGTGTTCTACCACTGAGCTATAGGCCTAGCCCCAGTATTTTTGAATTCTGAACCATATGTGTGTATATTACCTGTGATAAAGATACACGAGTAAAACAAGTTCAAATATTAAATTTCAAAAGTATATAAAATTTAATTTTAAAACAAAAGTAAAACATGAATATGTTTTTTTAAAAAAATCTAACACTACAGTAGGAAATAAAACGAAAATGAGTTCTTCCTCCTCCATCCTCAAACAAGGTGATTGTGAACAGTTTCTTGCATATTCTCCTAAAACAGCGTATATTACAAATAACTAACTCAAATAGATCCTGCGATACATTTAATTTCATCTCTTACTTTTTCACTTACTCTGACTTGGAGATCTTTCCTTATCGGCATATGTAACTCTAAATGATGGTTTTATAGACAGCAGAGTATTGTTGTATGAATTTGATGCAGCTCACAACTAATCTGCTCTCCCTACATAGACACAGAGGTAGTAACTGTTTCAAGTTACCCAATATTATAACTAATGCTGCAATAAACAGTTGTGCTAATGCAACTAAACAAATTCCCAGAAGTAGGTTTGCAGGGGTGAAGGCCGGAGCAATTTCAACTTTGACAGCTGTTGCTGAATTGCCAGGCACATATTTCATAGGTCTGTGGCTTTGCTTTCTCCATTTGTATGGCAGGAAAGTACTGATGGGCTATTGGGTTGCTCCCATAAAAGCCTCGGCTAGCCTGAGAGACACAAGGCAAGATCATTTCATGTGACATTCAGTCAAAGGCATAGTGTTTGCAAGACTCCAACTTGCAGCTCTGTCTGGGACTAGTTATACTGATGGCTCGAGGCCAGGCTGCTGGGCCAACAGCCCCAGCCTCAGATTCCTGGGACAGCGAGTCTCCATGTCCTGTGGTCAAAGCAGGACATGCAGTCCCATGTCCAAGAGGACCTTGTGTTTGCCTCAAGTCAAGAGAAAGGGACAGACCAATCCAAAAGCCACGGATCACAATGGGAAGTCAGAAAGTCCCATCCTTAAAGCCCCAATCCCAGAGGATTTCTGCTGCTTTTCCCTTCTCCCTGCTCCGTCACAGAGTTTCCAGGATGATATATCACAGCTTCCTGAAGACTTTGTTTTTGAAAATGTCCTTCCTCTATCCTTGGCCAATGCAGTACACAGGCAGGACAAGGACTGTCTTTCTCTAAAAGCCTCTCTTCAATCTCTTCACAGCCACGCTCGAATGCAATGCTGTTCAGCAGAACCTTCTGCAATGCTAGAACTGCTTTCTGCGCTGTCCAATGTGGGAAACACCACCCATGTGCAATCACCTTGCACTTGGGATGTGGCCAAAAAACTGAAATTTTCACCTTATTTTCCTTTAATTGCTTTAAATGTACATTACACATAGCTGGTAGCTAATGTTAGCTAGAGCAGCCATAATGCTTTCTAAACTACAGGGGTATTTTTAATCCAGATCTCTCTCAAGTAGTCCATTTCAAAAGGCAGCAAGTGAGGTACAGTAGTGCACATCTGTAATCAATCCTAGCACTCAGAAAGCAGAGGCAGGAGGATGGCAAGTTCAGGATCATCCCGGGATGTGTAGTAAGACCCTCTCCCAACAAAAAGTGGGCATGAGGGGAGGGAGACAAACCAACCCTCCATCCATCGCAATGGATGTATACGAATGTATAGCAATGAGTGCAACCTGGGCCAAAGCATCAGCCGTGACCTTTGGTAGTCACTGCTTCCATCTGGCCACACACTGCTGGCCACCAGACAAGAAGGCATTACTGGTCCACTGGAGTCTGCAAAGAAAAGATGCCCTTACTCGTCCTTCAACAAATAGCTGGTTCAGCTGTGCTGTGGGGGTTACAGAGAAACAGGTGCTGAGGCAGTGAGTGAAGGGGAGCAATACAAATGCATATGGAGGGAAGGGGGACATCTTATGCTGAGCATTCTATGGACATTTTCAACATGTTTCATGTTTTTCAGCTTAGTGGACAAGACACGTAAATGCTAAGTGACAATGTGACACAAAGCAGGCTGCAAGGAGCTCAAGGACCATGACAGGCACACACTGAGTGCCAGTACTGGGCACCTGCACTCCAACCTCTGCCTCCCCATCCATGGTTGTGACCATTCCATACAACCTGGAATAAAGACACTGTACACAGCACTGTTACCTAAGACCAAAAAGAAAGTTCTGGGACAGAAAGCAACAAAACCAGGAAGGTACTAAGAATACGATTACAGTACCTTCTCTATGCAGAAATCTGCTTGCTATTGCCTCTGGGAAAATTCAACACTATCAATGTAAAACTTTACCTTCTCAAATTTAATGGAAGTTTAAATTTTAAAACCATGGACTGGACTCTAAACTAGCAATACTTTATCCAAATGTTCGAGACTATAAGTGTTTCAGATTTCAGACTTTTTTCAAATTTCAGAATATTTACAAAGACTTTACCAGTTGAATATCCCCAGTGCAAAAATCCAAAATCGGAAATGCTCCAAAACCCAAGTCTGTCATAAAGTTCTGGTGTTTTGGAGCATTTCTGATTTTGGATTCTTAGACTAGGGATGCTCAATCTGTATGCTAATATCTAGTCATCTATACCACCAGGCATGCATGATGGACATGACATGCATGTTATTTATATTATTACTAAGCTTCAACACAAGTCACTCCGAAAAATGAGCACTGCTGTTCCATTTTGCAGATAAGAAACTGAGGCCCAGGGGCCAAGTACTGACCCAGGATTCTAACCCAGCCCTTCTGAGGTCTGGAGTCCACCCCGAAGCCCAGGGGTGAGCACTGTTGCACCATATACAATGTCAGCAGAACCCCCAGGAGTGAATCTGTGCAGCAGCTGGTACTAAGGCTGGCGATGTTCAGAGAACAGAATTGTTAACCCAGGCACAGTGGATTTTATAATTAATGTTTACAGAGGTAACAGAAACAGAAATTAATACCCTCTAGGTAGATGTGATTTTAGTCATTGAATGAGGGCAGAATCATAGACATGAAGGCCAACTGCATTTCACTTCTAGAAAAATCCATCCCTATAATCCAGATACTTGGAAATTAACTGTTTTAGGTTTGCTAGATACAAGATTAAAGATAAGTTTACTCAAATATTTTACTCAAAAATTTTAGATTTGATTTTCTTAAGACAGCCTCTGTCAACACAATAATAGGGACATTTTTTAGTGTTGGAGGTTGAACTCAGGGCCTTGTGCATGCCAAGCATGTATTCTACCACTGAGCTACACTGTCATCTGCAATAGGATCATTTTTTAAATGCTTATAATCATGTCCAGCCAGAGGAAAAAGAAAATAAGAGAATAAACAAAATTAAGCCAGCTACATGCCTGAAATCCCAGCACTCTGGAAGCTCAGGCAGGAAGACCATGATTTTGAAGTCAGCCTGGGCAATTTAGTGAATACAATCTTACTTCAAAAAAACAAATGTGGGCCCCGCTCCGGGGTCCGCTCCCCACACGCGCACACGTGCATGCGCGCACACACACAGGTGCACCCACTCGCGCGCACACCACCCTCACCACTGCTCCCGGACGCTGCAGCTGGGGTTCCGCAGCATCTCGCACAGCGCGCTCAGGCCCGGGTCCCCCAGCACGTCGTCCCTGAGGTCCGGCTCCCAGAGGCTCGGCGTGGCGCTCAGAGCCCCTAGGAGGCCCTGGCAGATGCTGGGGTCTGGTAGCAGGAACTGTATCGGCCTTATGGTGGAGTAGGACTCAACTCTTGTCTGCTCACAGAAATATGAATGTGAGCAATAATTCAAATTTATTAAAGGATATAAAGACAAAATGGAAGCGAAAATGAACATGAAGACCAAAGTAGCCTAGTTAGATTAAATATGAATATACCATCACCTACAT
Source organism: Heterocephalus glaber (assembly GCF_053883595.1). NCBI lineage: Eukaryota > Metazoa > Chordata > Mammalia > Rodentia > Bathyergidae > Heterocephalus > Heterocephalus glaber. The sequence continues at coordinate 12,750,948 of NW_028258315.1, forward strand.
ACTTCACAAGTTACAAAAAGTCAAGGGAAAAAAGAGAAATTCGGAAGCACCAAGAATAAAGAGACTCAGTACATACAAAGGAAACCCTCTACAGCCATGAGCGGATTTCTAAGAAGAATCTAGTAGGCCAGGATATAGTGGGACAATATGTCCAGTATCAAAACAAAAGAAAAAAACAACCAAGTGTACAATATCTAGAAAAGCTGTCCATAGAAAGGAAGATGATAAAGGACTTTTTCAAACAAAAGTTGTGGTGGGGATCAACATTAGATCAGCTTTATAAGAAATGCTAAATGGAGTTCTTTAAATTGAAATAAAGGAAGCAAATTAATAACACAGAAACATATAAAAGTATAAAACTCACTAAAGTGCAGACACAGTCAAATTCATAATACTATAATATTAGAATGGTGGTTTGTAAACCAGATGTATCTTCAAGGTGAAAAGTAAGGGCAATTATTAAAATAATAGTAGGTGTGATAATGTATTAAGAGATATAAAAACAAAAATGGTGTGAATGGTGACATCCAAAGCATAAAACAGGGGGGAGCAAAAACAGAAATATTCTTCTGTGACTAATTTTATTTATCAACATAATAATTTATAAAGTGTTTTATGTATGGCTCATGATAATCACAAAACAAAACTCTGTAGCATAAATGCAAAAGAATAGAAAGGAAAGTGTCAAAGTAAACCATTATAGGAAATTATCTAATCACTAAAGAAGGCAGCAAGAGAGAAAGGAAGTATGAATGTGTACCACCACAGAGAACAATTCACAAAAGGGAGTTGTAAAATCTTACTTATCAGTAACTACTATGAATGCAAGTGGATTAAATTCTCTACTCAAAAGACACACAGAGGTGAAGTGGATTTTTTGAAAGCCACCAGGAATGCGCTGCACACAACAGACTCATCACCTTCATGAGCACAAAATAAAAGGAAAGGCATGGAAAAACACATTCCATGAAAAAAAAAATCAAAAGAATAAGTGTAGTTCCACTTACTTCAGATTAACAGGCTTTACCTCAAGAAGCTGTTAAAAGTGCAGACAAGGCCATTTCGTGGTAACAAAGAGCTGGCTTTCGTGTGCGTCTGGTGTTACCCTCTCTGCCCTCGTTCACTCTAACTCTGCTTCACTGTGTGCCGAGAACGAAGACCTCCATGGCTACACGCGAGAACGTGCCCAGGAGAAATGATGAGCTGCGTACCTGCTACGACAAAACCCTTGATGATCTTAGTAAAATCTCTTATTATGAATATATTTTGTTCAACCATATCATAATAAAGAGAAACTGGTTTTCCATACTCTTACATGCTCGTTCTCATTTCCTTCTTCCTTCTCTCCTTGCTGCTTTCCTTCTTTCTGTCCTTCCTTTATTTTTTGGCCAAAATTTCAAATAAAACATCGTTTTTCAGCAAAAAAAAAAAAGCCAAATGCGGCTGTCTCTAAAGGCAGACCCAACCCAGAGAGGCCCCGGCACTCAGTCCCCCAACCCTTCTCTGCAGCACCACGCCAGGCTCACAGTCTGGCCATCTATGCAACTGTCTCTTGAACAAATGCCAGAGCTGAGGTTCCATGCCTTCCTTCCGTTGTATGTGAGAAACAACCCATCTGCATTTCAGGAGTTTTCTTTGTACACAGAGGAGCTGAGCCAGTGATGTAGGTTGGCATTCACGAACCGCTTACCAATGTGCTGGGCCCTGGACTAAGCATCACACAGGTACTGTCCCTTAATCTTCATAGCACCCCACTTTGCAGATGAGGAAACAGGTACTGAGCTATGAAACCGCACAGTCTTGCTCGACCAGTGGTTCTCCATGTCTGTACCCGTCTCAAAGGGAACGGGGGATAC